>NC_133463.1:16572196-16875227 GCF_048565385.1 Saimiri boliviensis
CTCATGTTGTCACATGAGACTGATTCTTTGAAAAAATTACAATCTTTGTCTTTTTAAGGAAACTTACATATGAATTTAAAATTCATATCTTAATCTATTAACATATACTCAATCCTTTAAAACACCCCTTTTAACTTAGTCACTTCCTTCTAAGATGCGACAGGCAATTTGACTGGCAGATCCCATTCATGTACCATATAATTGTTTCCTGATTTGGGGTTTAAGAATTATATAAAGCATAGGAGATTTGCGTATAAAGTAATGAGATCTCTAACAAACAGACTTAAATTTACATTTTCAACTAAGTCGTCTTCATCCAGAGGCATCTCCTGAAGAGTCTATAGTCATTCAATTTATGTGACCATTCTGTTCTTTAAACTGACCACCTTGATGGGCATCCTGTTCACAAACCTCCAATGAGATTATGTTATGATGTATTGGGAGGATTTATGACATCACTTAGTACCGATGTATTGAAGAAGTAGGTGATGTGGCTTTGTCAGGGTACAGAAAAGAAGGAAAAGAAGAAAAGAAAGATTATGAGAAGCTGGGTGAAATAATGTGACTAGTGTTCATGTGTGATTCATGAACAGATTCGGAAGATGGTTCTAAAACAAGAATTTCAAAACAAGTTTTGAACAAAGAAAGTAGTGTTGGTGAACTATATGCGTGGGCTCTAAGATAGCTTATTTGAGGGACAGTACTCATTTGTGTATGTGCATACTAATTTGCTACAATACAGTAGTCTTGTCTTATCCAAGACCCCACGTGGATGCCAGAAACTGTGGATGATACCACGCCCTGTGTATACTATGAATTTTTTCCCTTTACATACAATAAAGTTTAATTTATAAATTAGGCACAGTAAGGAATTAAAAATAATAATAAAAGAGAGCAATTATAACAATATGCTGTAATAAGAGTTATGTGAATGTAGTCTTTCTCTCTCTCAAAGTATTGTACCCTACCTCAGGTGACTGAAACTATGAAAAGCAAAACTATGGATAGTAGGGACTACTAATGTGTTCGTGTGTCCTCATATTCCATGGCAATACTTTGTATGCCTTTTACCACACTTATATCTTAAAAGAGAAAAGGAAAAAAGATGAGCTGCACAGGTAGAAACTGGAGAAACAGAACATTGTGTAGCTGAGGCCCAGTCAGATGCCTATTTGCTCCCACATTTTGCCATTTCTTAGGTAGAGAGCGTTCACACTTGGTTCCAATTCACTGGATTTTGCCTATAAAGTACTTTATTTGGTTATTTCTTGTATTAGTCATGCAAGAAAGTCAGTCTTCCTACCTTATCATCACAATTTTAGATCCCCAAAATTGCATTATCCAGTTTGGATGACTCAATTTTTATATTAGACTTGGCTGTGAATGCAACCCCATTATTCCTAAAACCGAAATAATCCTCAAAAGAAAAAGTTTTCAACCTTTGACGGTAGCCTATAGTTTGAAGAATATGTCACATGTATTTTGGAAGATAAATACATGGAACATTTTAACACCCATTTTTAATTCCCTCTTGCTTTATTTTACTTAAATGGAGGTGTCTACAAATTTTATTTGGGGATAACCTTTATAAAGTTTCTGTGAAAATTCACATCTTGCCGATGTTGTTTCATCTCCTAGCCCTAAAGGCTTCAAAGTGAACTTCAATAAAATGTCTTCAACCACTTCTACTGCATCTAGGGCTCAGAAATTTTCTGAAGATTTCAGTCAAAGCTTGACCCCTTCAGATTTTCTATACACCAAATATTATCAAAGTTATATGATTTACCAATACATTATTTTCAGAACAAGAAGGAATTTGGCAATAATTCAGTTTAACTCCATATTCTGTATATGAGAAAACCAAGACCTGAAAGCGTGAAGTTCCTTGCTCAGGGCATAGCCCTTGGCATCAGTAGAGTGTGAAGAATTATTCAGACCAGTATGTCTTAAGACACACCACCGGGCTCCATGGACAGTTGGAAATATCTATACATAATTGCTTTTTCCTGACCTATCTGTAGTTAGCAGTGATTATCTGAACAGATTTGGAACTCATTTAGGCTTTTTATTTTTATTTTTCTGATCACACGAAAATACATTTTTCTCAAGAGAATAAAAACGAATCAAGACTAAAATAAGGCAAGCTTTGAAATCTTGTAACTATAGCTGATTCAAAACTTTTCTGAGGCTGTGTTTCCTCTTGATCAGTAGAGGCGGTAGAGAGAGTAGGCTTGTCTCCAGCCCTCTTGGACTATGGCGCCGCTGAGGAGGGACGGGTGGTGATCATGGAGGTGGCAAGCGGCCACAGGGGCAAGCTGAGCCGTGAATTTTTTAAAGGAACCAGAGGTCATTTCAGCATGTTCATTGTGTTCATCCTTATTTGGAATTCTGTTTATGCTGATAACATTAACATATATTTTAATGAATGTTTTCCAGCTGAAAGAAATATTATGTGAATCTTTTTAAAATTACTTCACTAAATTAAAATAGTTCTGTCTCGCAACGAGGCCTTTGCCTTTTGATGTTATACTCAGGTTTTTATATAATGTCTGTGACAATACACATGTATTCTGCAAAGAAGATCTTTATGTGTACATATATATATATATATATATACACACATATACATATATATATGTATGTATATATATAAAGATCTTTATATATAAATATATATTTATTATATTCTTTATATATAAATATATATTTATATATATTTATTATATTCTTTATATGTAAATATATATTTATATATATTTATTATATTCTTTATATATAAATATATATAAAAATATATATATATATTTTTTTTGAGACAGAGTTTCACTCCTGTCACCCAGGCTAGAGTGCAGTGTTGCTGTCTTGGTTCAGTGCAGCCTCTATCTCCCTGGCTTAAGCAATTTTCCTGCCTCAGATTCCAAGTAGCTGGGTCTACAGATACACGCCACTGTGCTGAGCTAATTTTTGTATTTTTTTTTTTTCTGTAGACATGGGGTTTCGCTAAGAAACGGGGTTTTGCCAAGATTTCTGAGCTATCTTGGCCTCCCAAGGTGCTGGGATTACATCTTCTTAATCAATGTCATTTAGAGTTTGCAGTATCGTTTAATATTTGAAAGGTTTTCTGGCTGGTGATATCAAAATTGATGTAAATATTTACGTTTTATTATTTCACAATTTGAATCCATGCATTTATTTAAAACCATTGTTTTCTCTGCAAGCTTGGTGATCTTACTGCCAAAATTGTATTTTCTTCTTAGCTCATTTTAAAAATACAAGCATTATGATATTTTTCCTATTTTCTTATAAAATGATTAGGAGGAAGGAGACTCTGTTTCAAGTCTCCCTATGCAAAAACCACGGGGAAAACATCGCCACTTTCATGGTGATTGTTATTTACTAAATCACTCCCGAATTAGACACTTTAGAAACAACATGCTATACAAACAGCAAATATTCAATTCGTGCATTGCCTGAAGGCTTTGGACTACATTATCCTACATATCCATCACAGGGACAATAGAATAAAATGATTCTGGAAGGTTAGAGAAATCAAACCCACTCGGCCACTTTTCATAAGGAATATTTGGATAACCAAGGCTTGATGCAAATATTTGTTACTAGCCATTATGACAAGCTGGGGACATTCCATGATCTTATTAGTACCCAGTCATTCACAGTTTGCTTTTTCTGTATCAAAACATGCACACAGATAATAGGAATAAATTGTTTATTTCCCATGTTACTAGGCAATTATAAATATTTCAGCAAAAGGGTTATACTGTGCCAAGGTTAGAATTTGATAGAATAATTTAAGATGCAAATGCCATTGTTTAGTAAGCTAATGCTGATGTTCCCAAATAGTCTTCATCTGATTGGCTTCTAAGTAAAAAGACTTAAAACAGAATATGGTATGCAAAAGCTTCCAAAAAGCTGCTCGCTTACTGCTTATCACTTTAGTAATGTCTCCTTTATTTTTTCATCTCTGGACAATATTCTAGGAAATAATGCCATACACTGCACATAGCTGTAAGCAACTGAGAACTCCATAATTCAATTCTACAATATTTGAAATACAAAAATTACAGGAGTTACAAAGCTACTTGCTTATCTTACTACGTTTATTATATAATGTTTTTAGAGGAAGCTGCTTAATTCAGTATTGCAGATAACTTTTTTCAGTATTGTTTTTCATGTTTTGTAACTGCTGATCCATAAAGTAGAGATTTATTAATAGGTTATAGCTTCTCTGAAAAATAAAAATCTAGTTACAGAATTATGGAACTAGAATTGATTTGAAGAATTTTTGAACTATCTTACTGTACAGATCAAAGAAGACATGCCAGTGAAATAAAACAATTTGGCCTGAATTTAAGTTAATCTTTTGCAGTATGGCCATGACCAAAGCTGAGACCACATAATACATCATCTAGTGAAGTGCTTATATGCTACCTCATACTTTTGCCTCTTCTTTCTAAATCTTTGTTATTTTTGCAGGAGAAGGGTGACTGAAAGGCTCTCTAGGAGGTCTACCTACCCCTTTTACATTCTATGGTTTCACTCAGAACTCCCTATCCCTATAGAAATGCTCATCTGTTCTACTTTCCAGTCATTTCTTCCATCTTGTATCTTTTTCATAACTTTTTTTGGTACTTTTTCCATTTTAGAGAAGATAGAAAAGGATTGTTAAAATTTGCAGCTCTTTTATGATGTTCTGGGAAAACACAAGAAGGAGCCAAGATATTTTAAAACAGGAGCATTTCTTCAAGTTTTAAGAGACAGAATGAAGAGAAAAGACATCCTTCGCAGCAGTCACTGGGATATACCTATGGGTAGGAGATCAGGAGTAGAGTGCTTTGCAGAAGGGATGTGCTGCTTTCTGATTACACTTCAATGGGCTAACTCTTTATCCTTTTAAAATGAATGTTCTGTGCTCATTTTGGTGGAAACCAGTCATAGGATATGTAGAATAAAACAAACCCTCCTGCATCTTAAAAGTAAGAATGAGGGTGAGGTGGGAGGATTCCCTGAGCCCAGGAGGTCAAGGCTGCAGTGAGCCGTGTTTATGCCACTGCACTTTAGACTGGGTGGCAGAGTGAGACCATGTCTCAAAAAACAGAAAAAAAAAAAAAAAGAAAGAACACACACACACACACACACACACACACACACACACACACACAGAATGATGGGGTTTGGCTCTGTGAACACCCAAATCTCATCTTGAATTGTAACTCCCACAATTCCCATGTGTCATGGGAGGAACCCAGTGGGAGATGACTGAATTATGGGGGCAAGTCTTTCCTGTGCTGTTCTCATAATAGTGAATGAATCTCACAAGATCTGATGGTTTCAAAAATGAGAGTTGCCCTGCACAGGCTCTCTTTGCGCCTGCTGCCATTCACATAAAATGTGACTTGCTCCTCCTTGCCTTCTCCATAGTTGTAAGGCCTCCCCAGTCATGTGCAACTGTACGTCCACTAACCCTCTTTTTTTTTTTTTGGTAAATTGTCTAGTCTTGGATATGTCTTTATCAGCAGCATGATAATGGACTAATACACAAGACAAACAAAAAAGTAAGAAGGATAGACAGAAACAAAAAGTATGTTTTTATCAATTTAGTATTCAATGTAGCATTGATTAATATCCAACGCACACACATTTGTTAGTTTGCTTTCTTTATGGCGGTAGTGAATATCTCACATATACAATATGGTTGAATGTACAAAAGTTTGGAGTTCTTCCAAGAGAGCTAGGACACTATTTATTTCCAAAGTATCATTCTACTTAGGTACACTGAATCATGCCTGTAAGTCTAGCACATTTGGAGGCCAAGGCAGAAGGATCACTTGAGCCCAGGAGTTTGACACTGGGCAGCAAAGCAAGATCTGCCTCCACAAAACATTTGAAAAATTAGCAGGTGTAGTGGCACATGCCTGTAGTCTCTGATACTCAGGAGGCTGTGGTGGGAGGATCGCTTGAGCCCAGGAGGTTGAGGCTGCAGTGAGCTGTGATCACATTACTGCATTCCAGTCTGAGCAACAGAGAAAAACTCTATTTTTTATATATATATATGTGTGTGTGTGTGTGTGTGTGTGTGTGTGTGTGTGTCTGTGTGTGTATATATATAATATAAAATATATAAAATAAAATTTTATATATAATATAAAAATAATATATTGTATAATATAATAATATATTAATATAACATATATTAATATACAATTAATATTGTATATTAATAATATATTGTCATATATAATATCATATATAATAATATATTATATATTTTATACATATTCTGTCTCCAATATACATACATATATTCTGAAACATGAAGTAGGTAAATTTCACTCATTGTGCAATCATCAAAATTTAGAAGAAATTGTTCAGCTTACCACTGGTAGATCCCAGATGATAATACAACTTTCTGGAACATATCCCCTATGGACTGGCATCCCCGAATTTAAAATATTCCAGCCTCTGGGATTCACATTTTATGAATTTTTATGTGATTCGTTTGTTTATTGACACACTAAACTTTCTAAATACATCAGAATATATATATATATATATATATATATAAACATGGTTATTAATTGACATAATAAGATGCAAAAGATAAAATTTAATAGAACTATTTTTCTAAAACGTGGACATTCTAGTCTAAAAGCACAGATAGTAAAATATAGGCTACTAAGAAGCACTCACACACTGAGTATGAGGCACACAGAATTTAACATTTCTCTTTGGGGTGGCAGAAATTTTTAGTAGGCTTTTTTCTTCATTTCCAAAGGCATGCAAGGGTTGGGACATCCAATCTTTAATGTGCAATAAAATGAAATGGCAATTTTCCAAGAGCCATGAGACTGCAGCTAATTAGCACATTAATTTATATAAATAAAATTCTCTTTGCTGTTCCCCAGTGTTCTGTCTGAGAAATGCAACAAGATGAATGAACATGACAAATCAAAGTGAAATTTACAGGCTTAAAATAAAGGATATAGAAATAATCCCTTCACCTTATTCCAACTTTTCTGTCCCTTCCTCATCAGAGCTACTCTACCAATAGCTCCTAAATGTGTGCTCCTTGTTCCACCATACTTCAATTCTAAGGAGAATTTCCCAAGAAGAATGCAACCAGTTCCTTCCTCCAGGACTTGAACTCCTGGATAAAACAGCTCAGTTTACAATTAAAGAGAATGATTCTTTTATTTGTACATTTACTTTTAAGATTTTCTCACATATATTTCTTTAAAACAACATAAACGTTGTTTCTATTTTTCAATATTTTTGTTACAAAAAATACTGTGTTTAATTACTGTTAGTTTTGACTAATTTTTATGATTAACCCCAAATTTTAAAACTAAAAATTTCTTAAGACCAAGTCAATATTTCATACGAAATTATTAGTTGAATAGAAAAGCAAGGTCCTAATTACCAGGAAGTATTTTATTCAATTTCTATTTTATTGTAACTCTTAACAATAAATTTAATAACTTTCAAATATGTATGTATGCATTCTTACTTTTACATACATATCTAATACATATATCCAGATATATCCCCCTTGACAGAAGACAGCCGGCACAACCATAGGTGGTTGGCCCTGATTATAATACAAAATTAATAAAATTAATTTTATGAAAAATACAATAGAATGGAAAACAAAAGTATATACTTTATATGCAAAATATAAGTACTATTTTGTGAGACACATCTATCCATTATAAGTATCTGGACTGGGTGCAGTGACTCATGCCTGTAATCCTAGCACTTTGGGAGGCCAAGGCAGGTGGATCATGAGATTAGTAGTTTGAGACCAGCCTGGCCAATACAGTGAAACCCCATCTCTACTAAAAATACAAAAATTAACTGGGCATGATAGCACATGCCTGTAGTTCCAGTTCCTCAGGAGGCTGAAGTAGCAGAATCGCTTGAACCCAGGAGGCGGAGGTTGCAGACAGCCATGATCGCGTCTCTGCACTCCAGCCTGGATGAAAGAGCGAGACTCCATCTCAAAAAAAAAAAAAAAAAAAAAAAAAAAAAAAAAAAAAGGGTCTGAGTGTATCCATCATGATTTAACATCTATTTCTTACTGTAAATCATGTTCAAAGAAGTCTAGAAGATCCTTTATAAAGTAGAATATAGAAAAAACTAGAGTCTGGACCATTAAATGCATCTCTTAATTCATATATTCAATAAACATTGGTCACAGGGGTACAAGAGTGAACAAGACAAAGTGACCTCATGGAATGTATGTTAGTAACAAATCAGAAAATAAACAAGTGAACAAAATGTATATGTCATATGATCTCTGGTGATGGCGCCATGAAAGAATGTAAAGGAAGATTAGAGGATTGGAGACAGACACCAAGGGTAGCAAGGAGCTGCTGTGATGCAACTACTAAAGGAGGCTTGCTGAAGAGGTACTAGTTCGTCAGGAACCTGAATAGTGTGAGGAGGACCATTTCAGCCACAGGTGCAACTAACACAAAGTCCCCGAGGTAGGAACATGATTATGTGTAGAGGAACTGCATAAAGGCCATTAGGAATGGAGTGGGTGACCTGTGGGGGAACTGGGTACCATGATGCCCAGGGAGAGGGTCAGCTGCCAGTGATATGAGACCTTGTCAGCCACCCAAAGAACTCTAGATTTTATCTAAAGTGGGATGGTGAAGCTGCAGGGAGAGCTTTGGCAGTTTCTTCTCATAGAGTGCTCTCTGGTTGCTGCATCGAGAACATACCATTGTGAGAAGGTTAGAGTAATGAAAAAAAAAAAAAAAGAGTAGTTATAAAACCAAATGATACACAGGAAAAACAAAATAACAATACCTTGGTGTAGGATGGCAATGATGGAAGGATGAGAAGTGGTTACAGTCAGGATACAGTTGACCAATCGGACTTGATGATAGAAGATGAATGATAAGTATGAAGGCAAGAAACATATTAACGATGATGTTTTGACTTTTGGTCCTAATACTCTTGTGAAATGAGAGTGGAGCCTTTCACCGATATGTGGACAGATTGGGGAGGAGAGAAGTGGGGCTGGGTGATTGGCTAATGAAACTTTTCCCCTTTTTTCTCTGATTAATATCTTACCACTATTATAGCATTCTAATGAACATTGATCAAGAAATTACAAAGAGCCAGACTCTGCAAAATCCTGGGGCTATAAAGTCAAAACATTTATGGACAAACAAAACAAAAACAAAACTAGAAATTATGGTATACCTTATTTTGTGCTATAATAAGCACACAAAGAGAATATATGGGAAGGCAGAGTAAAGAATCTTTATTAATGTAATGGAATCAAGTATTTCCAATCAGAGTGAAACTGAAGCTGTGTTTCAAAAAACAGGTTGAAATTAACAAGAATAACATCTTGTGAAGGAGATGGAGAACACTCTACATGTAGAAAACAGAATGGGCAAGTGCATAAAGAAATCAAGCATGAGTGTGTTGAAAAGCTAGTTCACTGTAACCAGATAAAGGGTCTATGTTGAAAATTGGGAAATTATGAAGCTCAAATGTTAGGCAGGAACAAGATCATGTAGAGCCTTGTTTATTGAGCTAAGGGGTTTGAGTTTTTATAAAAATCTGTAAAGATGTTACAGGATTATAATCAGGGGAAATGATATGATAAAATAAATTGGATGGGGACCAAGCCAAAGGCAGAAAATACAGTAAAGATGGTTTTGTAGGAATCAAAAATAGATATAGTGAGATCCTAAATTAAGGCATTGAGAGCAGGGATGAAGAAAGGAGATTAAGTTTTTACTCTATTAAGGAAGTAGGCATTGTAAGGTGAGCCTGGACGAGAGAGGCAGATGATGTCAGTGAATGCACACTGAATGTAAGCAGTTTACCCTTTAGATCCACTTTAGGCTTGGTCAGGAAATATTTAAAGAGGTCTAATCACAAAGCTTAGCCAGATCTCTTGCATGACTCTTTGAGTTCTCCAACTTGGACTTTTCCTGAGTCCTGCACACTTTACACCCTGGGTCCTGATTTCTGTCACAATAAACACCCTGACCTTCCTTTTACCTTTAACCTGTAAACTTCTTGTTGCTCCACTGCAAGTAGCACATGGTTGAGTGAAGGACAATGGTATTGAGCTTACAGGTAGTATAGGATTGCCCTCTAACCAGCTGTCTGATCTTCAGCAAATTTCATTTTTCCCAAATATAATAAGAGTATACGTCATTGTGAGAAATTAGAAAAATTAAGAAAGCCCAGCAATATACAATTAAATGATTTTGAATAATATAAAATACTAAGAATTTCCAAAAAGTTCATAGAAAATGTGTATTGTGTAAAAAACTATGCATAAATTTCGACATTTTTTGCACCAAAATAAACTTGCATTCACTGTTATAACATGTCTGAACAGAATCTAGTTTGAGGCACTTAGAAGAGTAAGATGCCAGTTTTAAAAAAGCCCATATCAGAGCATCATGAATTCTGCTAAAATTAAACCAAGAACAAACATCAAATGTATGGCAAAGCTTGGGTTGAAATATGGCAAAATCACTGATGCTTTATAAAAAGTGTATAGCGACAATGCCCCAAAGTAATCTGCAGTTTACAAACAGATAACTCATTTTAAGAAAAGACAAGACGATGTTTAGATGAAGCCTGCAGCAGCAGACCATCCGAATCAATTTGTCAGGAAAAAAAAAATTAATCTTGTTTGTGCCCTAATTGAAGAGGAGCAGCAATAAACAGCAGAACCAATAGCCAACACCATAGACATCTCAATTGGGTCAGCTTACACAATTCCGACTGAAAAATTAAAGTTGAGCAAACTTTCCACTCAATGGCTGCCAAAACCATTGCACACAATCAGCTGCAGACAAGAGCGGGACTTTCAATGGAAATTTTTAACACGTGGAATCAAGATACTGGAGCATAGCTTCGATGAACTATCACAGGAGGTGAAACATGGCTTCACCAGCATGAGCCTGAAGACAAAGCACTGTCAAAGCAATGGCGACCAAGCCCTGAAAATGGTTCAGTCCAAGCCAAAGTGGACCAGTCAAAAGCAAAGGTCATGGCAACAGTTTTTTTAATTTTTAATGTTGTTTTTTTGTTGTTATTGTTTGTTTTTTGATGCTCAAGACATTTCTGGAGGGTCAAAGAATAATAATATCTTATTATGTGAGTGTTTTGAGAACATTAGCAAAGCTTCAGCAGAACGCCCCCCCACCGCACAGAAAAGTTCTCCTAGAGGGTCCTTCCCCACCACAACAGTGCTCTCATCAAAGAAGGGCAATTTTGTGAGTGTTTTGATGGGAAATTATTAGGCCTCCACCTTGAAGTCCTGATTTAGCTTCTTGTGTCTTCCTTTCATTTCCTTGTCTTAAAAAGTCTTTAAAGGGCACCCATTTTTCTTCAGTTAATAATGTAAAAAAGACTTGGTTGACATGGTTTAATTGACATGGTTTAATTTCCAGAATGCTCAGTTCTTTAAGTGTGGAATAAATGGCTGGTATTATCACTTACAAAAGTGTCTTGACCTTGATGGAGTCTATATTGAGAAATAAAGTTTATTTTATATATATACACACATACACACACACACACACACACACACACACACACACACAACATATGTATGTATATATACATTTGAGATGGGGAGATATATATATATATATATATATATATATATATATATATATATATGATACAGGGCATCATTCTGTCACCTAGGCTGGAGTGCAGTTGTGCAATCACAGCTCACAGCAGCTTTGACCCTCCCAGGCTCAAGTGGTCCTCCTGACTAAGCCTCCCAAATAGCTGGGACCACAGGTGCACACCACCATGCCCAGCTAACTTTTTGATTTTTTTTTTTCAGAGATGAAGTCTTACTATATTGCCCAGGATGATATTTTTATCTTTTAATTCCATTTTTCCACAAACTTTTTGAAGTCTCCTTCTAGTATACAGCATTAAAGTTCATGCTTTTAGAATATTTTATAACAGAAAATGTGCATAATATCTTACATAAATAAAAAGCAGTTTATAAATCTGCATATTTAGTTTTAAGTTTATGAACAGATATACATAATAGAAAAATTTGAAAAGATATATTAAAAATGATATTAATGTTTATATTTATCTTCAAGAAAAGCAATACGGATAATTTTTATTATCCTTTTGGTGACCTGTTTGTATTTATTATATTTTCTGTAACAAAATACAGGTACATTATATATCAGCAAAAAATAATTAAGATAATCTGTTTGCTCATCCCCAACAATAATTTTAAATACAGTATATATCAGATTAGGATATCTTCAGCTTCAAGTACAAGAAACCTCCATTAAAAGTGTATTAAAGAGCCGGGCGCGGTGGCTCACGCCTGTAATCCCAGCACTTTGGGAGGCCAAGGCGGGTGGATCACGAGGTCAGGAGATCGAGACCACCCTGGTCAACATGGTGAAACCCCGTCTATACTAAAAATGCAAAAAATTAGCTGGGCATGGTGGCGCATGCCTGTAATCCCAGCTACTCAGGAGGTTGAGGCAGGAGAATTGCCTGAACCCAGGAGGCGGAGGTTGCGGTGAGCCGAGATTGTGCCATTGCACTCCAGCCTGGGTAACAAAAGTGAAACTCTGTCTCAAAAAAAAAAAAATGTGTATTAAAGAGACTTCCTCTTCCACTTAGGATAAAGACAGTGTCAGGATAGGGTTGCTTCTATCTTAACAATGAGAATAAACCAGATAGCTTATTTAATCATAGCTGTGGTGTTTTTGTTCCAACCCACCACAAAGCTGAGGAAGCAGAGAAACCTAAATAACAAGAATCTAGAAAATGACAAGCTCTTCCCGAGAGAGAATAAATAAATACATAAATTCACAATCACTTTTGTTCTTGGATGAATAGAGAGGAGTGAAGGACAGGAGTTAAAAAAGATCACTGACATTTTTAGAAATTTGTAAGGCCACTGCAGAAAGGCATGACAGAATCCAGTGGACAGTAGCCACATACAGAAACTGCAGCCACCCATCAACTCTGTCCCATAGGCGCTCATTAAGTACCAACAGAAAACTGAATAGAGCTGAGGGCCTGGTGAGGGCTGAGGGCAGGGTAGACAATTCCAACCCCCACACAATAGGAAGCAGGGGCCATCAAGGCGGCTGGAGGGGCAGGAGAGCTGGGAGAAATCACCTTCTCCCAGGCATGCAGGGCCTACCAAATCTGGAGGCAGGGCCAGAGAAATGAGATAAACTCTTCACAGGCTTTCCAGGCCTTCACCAAGTCTACCACTTCAGCCCTCCTGCACTGGACATGTAGCAGCAGGTGGAAATAAGTCTTCCAAGGCACAGGAAGCTAAGGGCAGTGCTGGGAAGCAGAGGATACCCAGCAACTCTACTAGCAAGGAGTCCGCTAGAAGTATGACGAGATCTCCTATGGATTGAAAGCTAGTAGTGGACTGTAAAGCACAAAGGGGTATCTACAGGTTCTGAGGGCTCCGATCTCCAGCCCAGCTGAAAAGAAGGTCCTAATTTTGACCTCAAGTCATGTAAAGCCATTGGTGAATTGAATCAAGCTAAAGAGATAGCAGCCTTAACACATGTTTAGATTACATTGGCTCAGCCTTTCATCCCAATGGCCTGAGAGAAAAATGAGCTCACCCTCTTCCAAGTTTTACTATTATTTACCCTAGTCTCTACTGCTCTTTTAGACATAATATCTTGAATGCAATAAAAAGATTATGAGGCATATAAAAAATAAAGTAAACATGACCTATCGTCAATAGAAGCAGACCCAGAAATAAAATAAAGATGGAAATTATCAGGCAGAGACTTAAAAAATATCTTAATGAATGTGTTAAAGGAAAGTAGGAAAAATGGAATACGTAAGTAAACAGAGAGGTAACTTCATCAACATTATGAAAATAATAGTAATAAGAGCCAAATAAAAAAGTAGAATAGAAAGGAACAATATCAAAAATGACAGATTTATCAGTACACCGGACACTGAAAGAAAACAGTGAACTTGAAGACAAGTCAATGGAAATTATGCAAACTAAAACTCAAAGGGAAAATAATAGAACAGATTATCTGAGATCTTTGAGATGATAGTAAACAGTGTAACATAAATAATTGGAGTTACAGAAGGAGACAGAAAGTGTGTTAAAAAGAACATTTGAAGAGATAATAGCCAAGAATCCACCAAAGTTGATGAAATACATCCAATACAACTCAGATATCAACAACAAATATATCCACCTGTGAACCCCATGTAGGTTAAATACCAAGAAAATGGCACAAATCAAGGCATATTATAACAAAACTTCTGAAAGCCAACAATTACAAAATGTTAAGTAACATATACAGAAAAGAACAGTAACTACATCATAACAGGTCTGGAGATGAAACAATTCTAAAATTAACTAGTTCAGCATCTCAGTCATAACAAGAGCTCAGATTCTTTTCTTCTCTCTTCTTTGCCATACTTAGCAAAGGGCCCGCTCCCTTTGTGGTCAAAGACACTTACAGTAGCACCAGGTGTAAGGTACCTGGATGTGCTTTGATCAAGGATAGGCAAGGGCAGACATCAGGCCTGCATGACTCAGGGAGTTTGGAGTGCAGGCGCACACCTCTACTTGCTATAGAACATGTTTGTGTGAGGTCATGCTTGGCTCTGAGCCACTCTTGTCCGTAAAACGTGTAATTGCCTTACTGACTCTGTGCACAGGGTTCAGATTAACATAACTTTACATGGTATAGGCGCTCTTGTGCAGGCACTGATACCCAGAGAGGGAGTAAAGCTACTGGCCCCTAGAAGGAAGAATGACCGTCTGGCAGGTGGGCAGCAGAGAGCCAGGAACCAGCTTTTGCCCAAAGAGAGAAAGTTAAGCTGCTGACCCTGAAGTCAAAGAACTGGCTGCATATCTGTGTAGGAGCCGCCAGCTCAAGCAGCCAAGAAAAGGTGACCTAGTGTGAGTGAGTTGCTGCTGAGAGAGCTGCATGTTTCACCTGCCTGTGCCCCATTGAGTGTCCTTTCAGCTATCCACTCGCTCCCTCGGACCTCAACTGGGGCTGGACTCTAACGTGGACTTGAACCTGACATCAGGAAATATATCACTGTGCACATCCAATAACCAGAAGAGAGAGAGGGTCTCCTTTTTATACCTCTTCTTAGGAGTGAGAAACCCTTCCCGGAACGTGAAAGACTTCTCCTTCCTGCTAGAATTACACCACATGTCATTCATAAACTAATCACTAGCAACAAAAAAATAATTGTCATTAGCTTATTCTAATTAATATTCACTTTTGAGGCCTGTTCTGAAGTGGTCCTTCATATCTTTGCCAAAACAATAGTTATTTTACCAAAGAAGAAGAGAAAGTCGGAAAAAACAAACAGGGAGTACCTGTATTTGGCATTTATTACAATGAAAATTTACAGGTGCAGTAGGAAAACATTTCACTTTTCAACATAGAAAGGATGAACATAATGTCAAATCTTACAACTGCATAACTAATAATATTGCTACATCTTTGAGTAGCTCATATCACTGTTTGATTATTCTTATATTTCTTTCAACAACCTGTACTGGGTGCTAAGGATAATAAAAAGGCATTGTTTCTATTCTCAGAGCTTCCTTTGTAAAGGGGGAAAATAGACCTAGAACAAATGAGTGCCACTGGAGAACTCAATAGCAGAGTATGATCTGGCTTTAGCTGCTTCTCTTACTAGCTAAATTACCTTGAACATGTTACCTAATCTCTCTAAGCCTTGAGGATATGCAATGGGGAAAGGGGCTAATATGTGTCATTCTCATATGAGGGCAGTGACTCCAAAATAGATATTCCATGACTTGTTTAGTAAAAGTATTGAATAAACATTTGACATCTTTATTATTATTAATATGTTTACAGATTTTAGTAGGTATGCATACAGAGCAATGGTTGAGAAATTTATCATATAAATGGTAGAGCTTGAATAGCTGTTCACCTGTTACAGGAAGGGCTGGGATAGTAGTAAAAGGATTTTTTGGGAGAATGACCAGCACACACACACAAAAAAGATATAGAGGCATGAAAAATGAAAGGGAAGGGATCCAGGAAAAGCATACAAACCTGAGTGCAGGTTTTATGAGTGGAATCTAGGGCTAGGAGGAGAAGATGTGCAAGGATATTAAGTTGGGGCATAAAGAATTATATATAATGTGTTAAGTTAAAATTTGGCCCAAAGCTGCCTTTGTACTTTGAATCTTTATGTAGCGGGATGCAATCTAACTTAGTATGTAAACAGCCAGCAGCCCAATAAAGAGTATATTCTTGCAATAAATTGCTAAGTCTCAGCCAATCACAGCAGCTGAGATTCATTCAATCACAGGTTGCCAACTGATCAAACCACATCCCTACAAGGTAAACACCCAGCTGTAACCAATCAAGTTGTTTCTCTAGGTACTTTCTTTTTCTGTGTATAAATACCGCCTGGCAACATTGCTGAGCGGAGCTTTCTGAACCTCTCTCCTGGTTCTGAGTGCCATTTAGTTCACGAATATTTCTTTGCCCAAATGAATTTTGTTAAATTTAATTGGTCTAAAGTTTTTCTTTTAACAGATGTAATTAGGGTATCAGACTCTATTCTACAGGCAATTGGCCATCATTAAAGGATTTTAAACAATAAGGTAGCAATACCAGATGCCATTTCCAAAGACAATTATGGCCACAATGGGTGCTGATGGAGACTGGGAAAGAGAGCATTTCTCTTTGCCAGAGAAATACAATGACATAGAAGAGTTGCAATATTCCGGGTGATAAATCATGAAGGCCTAGAACAAGGCCACGAAGAAAGATTGGAAGAAAAGGGAGCAGTTATGAGACATGTTAGGGGAAAACTTAGTTCGTGGGAGAAAAGCAAGTCTGAACACTATAAAGTTTGAAGTTTATCATTAAAAAATTGAAAAGCTATTGAATGACTTTCAATTATAAACAGTAACAAAAATATTAGTAAATACAATGTTGTAAAGTAGGCATTCTGCAAATATGCATAGATTATTAGGAAAATCATTTGGAAGATTATTATTTGTAGCCAGTAGGTACTATTAAGCTACTTAAAACCAGCCTGAATGTTTAAGCAAGATAAATATTTCCTTCTAGAGTAACAGAGCAATTTTGTGTACTTTATTAATCTAATTCAGAAGTCTTTTTTTAAAAGACAAGTTTATGTTAAAGCTCACTCCATTAATGGTTGTACTATTACAAGTTATAAATTAGCAGATTGTGAAGTAATGAGTTTTTAAAATATCTAGTCTTAATCTCTAATGCTGAAATTTAAATTTCTCTCTTATTTGTTTCTCTGGAGATAAAATAAAACTGCTTTACCCTGATAACTTAGGATGTGGTTCGAATGGAGAACACATGTAAGTACCTTATGGATTCACCACTTAATTTATAAATGAATTAACATTTCCTCCTGGACAAAAATCTCTTTCTCCATTAATCCTGGTGTGTTCACAATACCCTGTATTCCTCTTTCATGTCTTTCCCAATCAGTTTAGAGCAGTCTGTCAGGGTTACTCATTAATCTTCACTTCACATGAAGCAAAGCAGTTATAGGCTTTATCCCCATTTCACAGATAATTTCTTTATTTAGGCAAAATTCTCTAACACATAATGCCTTCAAAAGTAATTTTTATACAAAATTTATTAGTTGTATTCTTTGCTGTCAGTTACGAAAAGGGAAAACTTTTCTGCTTTCTTTGCTTTTCTGCAGTTCAGTTAATGACACTTGAGGCGAAAACCTGAAATTTAGTATGTTGCTGGCGATTTAGTGAGATTTGTGAAATACTGAGTAATCCTGTATTATAATTTTTATAATTTTGTATTATTCCAATATGCTTAATTGAAGGATTATATTCTGGTGCCATTTTGGCTTTAGTAGTCTAAAAAGCGTTAAATGGAGACAAGTGAGGTAGATGTTTAAACCAGTAGCAGGTCTCTGGTCCTAGCTCTGCCAGGAGTTGTTCTTTGGTTAGTTCATTCGAGAGCTTTCTGGATTCAGTTGCATATCCCTAAACTGGATCTACTTAATCTAATGGATACTAAGCCGAAGAATGTCAAAATTGGTCTAAAGAAGATGAATTCAATAAAAATACTATCTATTTTATAATCTGACACAAAGGGCTTCCTTTAGATCCTCTACAGGTTTGTAATAATAAATAAAAATAATTTCTGAATCTCTACTTCCTAAAAGTTAACATTATGTTTAATGGACAAATCATAATTATATACATTTATGGGATACAATGTGATGTCTTGATACATGTAAACAATGTGAAATAATTAAATCAAACTAATTAACATATTTATCACCTTGCTTACCTATCAATTTTTTGTGGTAAGATATTTGAAACTTAGTTATTTTGCAATATGCATTATGTAACTCCAAGTTACTTCCCTCTGCCAATTATGTGTTTTAGAAGGCCTCTCAACTTTCCACCAGAAAGGCCACTCTACTATTTAAAGCCACCCATACAAAATATCGAAATATATTTGGAAGTGGGATTATCTCCACTAATTTAAACACCATTAGAACAACCAAATCAAAATACATACAAACTATAAAATGACTCTCTTTCTCTCTCTCTCTCCACACACACATACACACACACACACACACACCCCTAGTTTTCAGACACTGAATTAATGTTGGAACCTTGTTGGAATCTCTTAGATATTTTAAAATTGATTTCAAAATTGTGGTCTTTTTATTCTAATCTGAGGTTCCAATTCAGCCTATACCCTTGGTATCTTAGTGCTACAGCCATGGCTGCAATGTGAGCCCAGTGTCTGCATGCTAGAAATTGTATTAGAAGCTTGGAACTCTGGCTATCACTCAGGCTACAAATTCATGCATATCTTTATTTGAAGGGCACTTAGAGCTTATTAACTTACAGCCAGCTTTTCTTTCTCCATGAACACTGCATCTTCCTTCATTCATGCTGGACCCCAGGAGCCTGGCACGGTGCTTATACAAGAGTGTAAATTCCCATTTGGCCAATGCTGAGCTGCCCTTGGAATCTATGTCTCTGGCCACAGTCATGTTTATCCTTAGCATCTGGTTTCAGTTATCTTTTTTGTGCCATTTTGGACTGTGATCTGTTTGTTTCATTTACTAAGTTTCCCATTACAGAATGGTGAACAGGGCCACGAAGAGGTGGCAGAATGGGGCAAGGCTCGGCCTCGTTCCTAGCCCTGTGGCACTTAATTACTACACTTTGCTTGCCAATGATTTCTTGGCATGTAATTTAATTTGGGGACCTGCCTAAGCATTTAATTGAACTTGGAGAACTCCCTTCAAATATTTAACCATTTTCTCTTTCTCCTCCTGCCACATCATCAGTGATTCTGCACCACATCTTAGATCAGATTCAGTTGCCCTTTTTCCAAAATGCTTGTCCTTCTTCATTTTCTATTAAATTTATTGCCTCACACTCCCAATCCTAATAAGACTGTATTTTTTTAAAAAATTTGCCCTCCTTTCTTCTAAACCTTTTCCTCCCGCATCATAGTAGAATTTTATACTTTGTCTGTAAAGTTATCCATTACCTCATTTCATCCAACTTGTATCTCAACCCTTTGATAATTTTCTTGTATAAAAATAGGCAGCACAAAGAAAAGAACATTGGAATTATTATACTCCTCACAGTCACATAAGCTTCAATATCCTCTTCTCTGACCACAACTCCACCCAGTTCTTTTATTCTCTAAGTTACATTTAATGCTCTCTTAAATTTCATCACCGTTTACATTTTCTTGACACCCTTAGTTCATTTTTTAATCTATCTGTATTCTCCTGGCTTTATGTCCTTCTGCAACCAACCTCAACCTCACAGGTCATCATTCTAACTACCCTCTTCTTGGTGCCATCAAGCCCATGCCAGTTTGTACTTTTGTAACTTCCTCATTTAAATCCAAGTGCCACAGCAATCCAACACAATACTGAATGAGGAAGTATAAATCAGTACACACACACACACACACACACACACACACACACACGGCTTCCAACCCACTTTGGGATTGCAACGCCATTCATCTGTATGTATTTTTCATCATCCTCCATCTTTTCCCTCTATTATTGCTCCTGCCTACCTTTTCCAGATATTCCCATCTCCTTTCATAGGGGAATTTTCTTTTTCAATCCTCAAATCCATGTGTTAGCAATTAATAAGTAATGATTTTATTCACAATACCTGCACACGTTGCCAACCAAATAAATATATTAGACAATCTAAAAATAAACTAAGTAATAGATGAAAGCATTACAGTTACGGGAAAAATAGGTTATTTGACATTAAAAATATGGCTAGCTGTTTGGGAAAAAGGGTTTCTACCTTATTACTTACACTTAACAACAATAACAACAAAAGCATAATAGTAGCAATTCCTTTTGAATAAGTGAAATCCTGAACTTACTCATAGGTAACAATGCCTAAAATATTTATCAACTGAGTCTAGGGAAAGCTTTTCTAACCATGTCATGAAAACTGGAAACCAAAGAAGTGGATAAATTCGATTGCATCCAAATTCTGTATGACAAAGTCAGACAAACAATATGATGAAAATGGAAAAAGATGACACAATAACGTACTGCAGCATTATTCATAAAGTGAAAATTTAAAAACAGTTTACATGTTCATCTATATGTGACTAATTAAGTTACAGTATACGGTATTATAAAATACTATATTGAAATTCAAACCAAAGCTATAATGTATAATGGCATGGGAAGACAACCATACTACCACTGTCACTGCAGCAAAAGGAGGGTACAGTGCAGTATCACAATATTCACCCAGTATGTATGTGTGGGTAGGTGTGTGTATGTATGCAGAGTATATATACTGCATGTGAGTTTCTATAATAGGAGTGTTAAAGGAACCTAGATTGTTGTTTTGAGTTAATACCTCATCTTCCACTTTAACATATTTTACCCAATAGGCACTATTCTCGGCAATAAAAATGCCTTTCCCCTCATTTTGTAGGCCAAAAACAGTTTCAGAAAATGCTAGCAACTTTTTTATTTTTACTTTTTTCATTTTTTTATTTTTTTTATTTTTTATTTATTTATTTATTTATTTATTTTTATTGTATTTTAGGTTTTGGGGTACATGTGATGAACATGCAAGATTGTTGCATAGGTACACACATGGCAGGTGCTTTGCTGCCTTCCGTCCCCTCACCTGTATCTGTCATTTCTCCCCATGCTATCTCTTCCCTCCTCCCCACCCTCCGCCCCTCCCCCATTTCCCCCCAACGGACCCCAGTATGTAGTGCTCCCCTCCCTGTGTCCATGTGTTCTCATTGTTCAACACCCGCCTATGAGCGAGAATATATGGTGTTTGATTTTCTGCTCTTGTGTCAGTTTGCTGAGAATGATGGTTTCCAGGTTCATCCATGTCCCTACAAAGGACGTGAACTCATCGTTTTTGATGGCTGCATAATATTCCATGATGTATATGTACCACATTTTCCCTATCCAGTCTATCATCGTTGGGCATTTGGGTTGGTTCCAGGTCTTTGCTATTGTAAACAGTGCTGCAATGAACATTCATGTGCACGTGTCCTTGTAGTAGAATGATTTATAATCCTTTGGATATATACCCAGTAATGGGATTGCTGGGTCAAATGGGATTTCTATTTTTAGGTCCTTGAGGAATCGCCACACTGTCTTCCACAATGGTTGAATTAATTTACATTCCCACCAACAGTGTAAAAGTGTTCCTATTTCTCCACATCCTCTCCAGCATCTGTTGTTTCCCGATTTTTTAATGATCGCCATTCTAACTGGTGTGAGATGGTATCTCAATGTGGTTTTGATTTGCATTTCTCTGATGACCAGTGATGATGAGCATTTTATTTTTTTTTTTTGAGACGGAGTTTAGCTCTTGTTACCCAGGCTGGAGTGCAATGGCATGATCTCGGCTCACCGCAACCTCTGCCTGTGCCACCATGCCCAGCTAATTTTTGTATTTTTAGTAGAGATGGGATTTCACCATGTTAACCAGGGTGGTCTCGATCTCTTGACCTTGTGATCCACCTGCCTCGGCCTCCCAAAGTGCTAGGATTATAGGCTTGGGCCACCGAGCCCAGCCGCAACTTGCTTTTAATGAAGTAGGTTGGGCAGTGATTAAGCCAGAACTCAGGAGCCTCGCTCTTAGCCCAGTGTTTGGGCTACCACACTACCATTGATCCTAAGCAGATCACCATTTCAATCCAAGTGGTTATTTTCTATCTCTACTAAGGCAAAGAAGGAAAATAATTAAGATTAATTTACTCGTACAGATCATATAAATCATCTTTCCTTCTCTTTTTTTTCTTTCTTTCAATAAAGAAAAAACTGTTAGTGAGAGACTATGATAGGTACTAAAGGAAGTATTTTCCCTTGATTTACCTGCAGCCTTGCCAAAGAGCTACCACTACCTGGTGCTTCCCAAGGATGATGCCCGTTGGTTTAACATGGGTGCATAAGATGGACTGAGCACAGCCTAAGACGTTTGAAACCAGGCAATATCCACCTCGGCTCTTTGAGAACAGCTATTGAGAAAGATCTTTTCTTCCCCACAGCGTGTGGTTCAATTTCATGAATCTTTTCTTAGCTCCCTGACCCCAGAGATAAGTTTGATTTATACAAAGGATCTGGATAGAACAAGGAGAGACATGGTGGGGAGATTGGGGGTGCTAATCTCCCAAAGTGCTCGCTTCCAAAGTGGAGGGCAAAAAAGCAAGATCACTTATTTGTCTTTACCCAGGTGACTCCTCTTATTCAGGAAACCAGAAGTCCACTGAGGAGCTTCAGTTCATAGTCAGAAGCTTCATTCATATAAGTGGAGAATTCATACGAAATGTAGAACAGTTGAATTAAACCCAAATATTACAGGCATTGCAATTATAAGAGTCAAAATAAAGCTGCAGTGGTGAAGGGGAAAAGGGCGTAACATTTATTTAAACTCACTGTGTTTTAAGCAACTGGGTGCTTTACAAACATTTTCTGTCATTTTAATCCTCACAACAGTCTACCTGACCCAAAACCTTTGCAGGTAAGAAGCCAGCTTGAAATATCAGATAACAAAACATTATAAAATACAAAATCACTGCACTGCATTTCATGACTTACTTCTTAAGTGAGTTATATAGAAATCCCCTGGCAAAAGCAAGATATCTAGGTCAACCTTCTCATCCCCATGATATTTCATTTTGTTAAGTAATGACACTGAATCTGATCAAAGCTTTTATTTGTGTTTTCTCTGCTTCTTCAAATAAAGTGGTGTATAATTTCAAACTAATGTTGATAAATGGCACTTTTATAGTGTAATTTGGCTAAACAGTGAATATGAGAAAAAGGTATATGAAGCAGTTCTACTGCACATGAATTCTGCAAGCATGTGAAGTCTGCTGTGTTATTTTATCAACTGTGTTATGGTTTCAGGGCAGCACACTAGTGCTGCGATGCAGAAGTGATTTCTTTCCACAGCACATTTTATACTGGAGTAGGCCATTAAAATAACATGCTTACCTTTTAGAGAATGCTATTTGGAATAAAAGCAGCTAGCTAATAGGTGAAGTATAAAATATATATCGTCGAGTCAAGGTTGAAGTCACCATTGCATCACCTATTTTAATAAATTATCAGTTGTTAAAAATTTATACAAGGATCTCCAAAGCCTGTTTTTCCTTCAGATTTGACAATTAGTTTGTGCATATTTGAAAACAACTGTGCTGGGTAAGTAATCATTACTTGAATTAGTATTAATATTTAAATCATATAGCTATAAACATCAGGTGGGTACTGTTACATTAAATATTCAAACAATATTTTGAACATCTAGGATGAAATTTTCCTTAAAAAACAGAACATGAAAGACATTTATAATAAATTCTGAAAAATGCTATATATACATACACACATATATATCTAATTGTCTTTGCTGAACTGTCAGATTAAATGTCCCTATGTTCCTTATTTCTTTCTTCTTTTATGTAGTGTGGGATCATCGATAGCTCACCCTAACTATATAATGAAATATGAATATGTTTCTTGCTGCACTATTAACTTGGGTCATTTCTTTTAAGAAATTGAGGGACAACATATGCTTGTCTAAGCATGTTATGCAAATTATTGGCAGAAAAGGATTTTTAACATGTAGGTAGTGTAAAACATGTCACAGTGACAATTCTTACATTCAGTATTCATTTATCACCGCAATCACCATGTTATACAGCTTTCTACACGTAGCCATTTCATATGCATGTTGAAAAGTAAAGCATGTGTATGTGCCTGTAAGATATTGAAATCATTGTCTGAACATTTTATCTCTGAGTTGCCATGGACTCTGTAATTCTTCCCTATTTATAAAATCTCATACATGAGACACTCCAGCAAGGTGAGTTTGTTTGAAGCAGAAAAAAATGTTAACACTGAGGAAATTTTCCCCTTGCTCATTTTAGACTTAGTCATGTGGTCAGAAGCTGAAATTTATACCAGACATTTTTCAGAAACCTTCTGGCAGCCATATTATTGCTTTTTCAAAAGAGAATCACAATTACCTATGCTCTGGTAATTTTTGAAAAACTGTACTGCTCATGACCCACTATCCCCATTTTAAAAATGTACTTCACTAAACAAGTTTCATATTATAAAGAAGAAAAATATGATTACCATCTATGCAATCTCCTATCGTGCATTGTCAGATAAGTCTTTAAAAGAAAAGCCCTATAGCAACCAATCATGTGACTCAGTGAAGTCTCTCTCTCTCTTTTTTTTTTTTTTTTATGAGAATACCGTATTTTATCTATGAATAAGGCAATATAAAAATAGTACTAAAATGTCAGTATTACTTTGTGGTCATTCACAAATGCACAGAGTCCCACATTTGCTGGAATAAGGTCTTACAGAATCCAGCTTGTCAATATGAACAATTGTGTCGGGATGGGACAGATAGGCAGTTGTTTTATTTTTTAATTATGGATTTTACTTCTTTACATTAAATGAGATTTTTTTTAATTGGTGAAAAAATAACATAGGCTTGTTTTTAAAAGAAAAATCAGTTGTAGAAATTGAACTGTTGATGAAAGGAAAGTAGTACTAATTACTTGCATTATAACTTTCTAGCTTATTATAACTGAAAACAATAGATTTTGATGGCTATATCCTCTTGATACTCATAATTATTTGCATCATAATTGATAGTCCAACTGTCTTTTCAGTTTTATAAAAATAGACAAAAGTACAGATTAAGGCAAATTCGACTAGGAATGATTATTTCTGTTAGTGGTTATAGATTCCTCACTTTTTGATCCCAAACATAAGCTCCTTTCTTCGCTGTGCACTACAGTACAAATTAATCCAAACTAAAATTATTTTTGAAGCCATTTTCTTTAGATAAAAAACATGACAAAAAAGAACACCTCTATTTTAAAATAAACCTTTCTTTCTTCTACCATTACTTTCCTGTATTGTGATAAGATTTAACTAATGCCCTAACTAAAGTATTCAAATATTATAAATAATGACTTTTCCCTAAGCACAAATATTCTTTAATTAGAAAGGGAGGCAAATAGTTAGTAATGAACAAACTATACTTAATATATAAGAACCAAATATTGTACATAGATGCCTCTATACTGATGTTTAAGTGGAAGAAAACTACATTTATGTACTTTTCTGTGTGGAAAACTCATAGTGTGGATATAGATAAATGAGATAAAAGACTCAGGAAAAGTAGCACACACACATGCAAACAGAGCTTTAATTAGTTAAAACCAAAATGCCTTTATTTATTTTTATTTTTATTTTTTTGAGGCAGAGTCTCGCTCTGCTGCCCAGGCTGGAGTGCAGTGGCATGATCTTGGCTCACTGCAGCCTCCAGGTTCCAGCTATTCTCCTGCCTCAGCTTCCCAAGTAGTTGGGATTACAGGTACCTGCCACCATGCCCTACTAATTTTTGTATTTTTAATAGAGACAAGGTTTCACCATGTTAGTCAGGCTGGTCTCAAACTTCTGACCTCAGACGATCTGCCTATCTTGGCCTCCCAAAGTGCTGGGATTAGAGGCGTGAGCCACCACGCCCAACCCAAAATGCCTTTAATAGAGTGATCTTTAAATGTAAAAATGGGCATTAACATGTTATTTGAGATCATTCCATATAATTCAGCTGACCAAAAACTATTTCTATATCCTTCTCAGAAATCTGAATTTTTTTCTCTTCAATTAAGTAAAAATCATTTTATTGATCAGTTTCATACTATGCAGCAATGCTGACATATGACAATTTTATATACGAAATACAGTTCAATTTAATGGAATGGTTTGAATCTGTTAGTACAACAGTGGTTGATTAAAAAGCCTCTTTTAATATCTTAACTTTAAACAGATTACAGTGCTTTATAACTCTAAATTGTAAGATTTAATTTTTAATTTCTTAAAAACTGATAAGCTTCCCTGCCCTTCCCCAAGTTCAAATTTAATTAAACCTACAATACAACCACACTGAAGGGAAAAGGTCAGTTTTATTTACATAACAGAACAATAGCAATAACAATGAATGAATAGCACCAAACCAACATCAGTCTTAACACAAAATATTACTCTTGACCTCTTCAATGAGCAGCTTTTTTCTACTCAGCCAGAAATAATATTCAATTTTGTATGAAAATTACTACTCACAAATGAATTAATATATTTTTGGAGGTAAATCAGGGGATTTAACATCACTATTATCAATATTAAATTTTGTTTTACGTAAACTAAGGAATCCTCCACGTTAACCCACAATATCAGCAGTACTCAATTTTTAGGTATTTTAAATGCCATAAAAATTGGCCACACATTAAACTCTTGGTATAGGCCAGGAGGAAATTAAGGTACCAATTATAAAACCTGGGGCATCAAGAGGTTAAAGGGGCAAGACAGGAGAAAGACAAGTGGCAAAACAGAGGTTTCTCAAGCAATTCCACTTCCCCAGGTTATATTCGACTAGAAGCCTCCCTCGGGCACAGTCGGAGGCTGAGTTTGCCTGAGGTGGCTCGCCTGAAAGGAGAGCACCACTACTTTATTAACGACGCTTCCAGAGTAGTTGCCTGAGACCAGTATCTATTCATTGTCTGAGAAATTTTGGAGTCTTCAGATTAGTTGTGCTTTGGCTGTTAAATCACGCTACACTTGCAGACTCAAGCATATGTGTTGGATATTTGGAGACAGAGTTAAGGAATTTCTAAGAGAGGCCTTCACAAAACTTGAAATGCAATTCATAAATATTAGTTTCATGTTAGTTACATAAAACCTAATCTATGTTCTTCCCATAGTGAATTTCTGAAAAATTTCTTAAAAGCCCTGGTCACGAGTTTACTGTGTTCACTCTCTTCTCATCATTCCCTTTAAGTCACATGCATACAAGACATCAGCTTGCTGAGTCAAATTTGTCTTCCTTTGTTTGGAACGGATGGAATCGATTCTTTTAAAGAAAACTGGTCCCCATACTAGGGCTCATTCTTTATACTTTACTTTTTAGAAACTTTTGTGTCTCTTTTACGTATGTTTGAATTTCCAAATCTTGAAGTCTTCCACTTTGAAATTACTACTCCATTATAATCCTATTCCTATCATTTGACATTATTTTACAGCTATGTTTCTCAAACAAGCTACCAACTTCTAAACTCCATTGCTCCCACCATCTATCTTTTACTTTCTTAAATCTTTATAATCTAATTTATGGACCCATTAATGCTCTGAAACTCTCCAATTGAATAATTTTCCTAATGGAATTGAGTTTCTTTATTTTGACCCTGATTAAATTCTCCACTCTGCTTAACATAGCTTGTCTTCTCACTTTTAGTTTCTATGATATTGTCTGTCAATTTTTATCTGTATCTCTCACTAACTGGGCTGCTTTTTCTCTCTACCCACCAACTGAGTGATTCTATTAATTGTCTACCTGCTGGCTTTCCTCTACACTTCACCTCTTGTGAAATGTATACATGTATGTGTTTTAATCATTTTCTCTATACTGATGACTCAAAAATTCTTATTTCCTGACATTTTATCTCTTACTTTGTCTCTTGTTCAGTTCTCCCAAATTTATTCCAGAATCCATTAATCATTAAAGAGAGAGAGAGAGAGAGAGAGAACTGACCATGCTCCTAGCTACATACCAGGCATTATTATGAGCACTGAAGACAGGGTAGTGATCAAAAAGTCAAGTTTTCCTTCTCACAGAGTATAAATGCTATCAAAGGAAGAAGACAAGGAAGACAATAAACATGATAAAAAAGTAAAATATTTAATATAGAGGGAAAATGAGTGCTAAAGAGAAAACAAAGCAAAGAAGATGTATGTCAAACTTTGGGGGTGGGCTTAAAATTTTCAGTAGATGATTGAGTACAGGCTATAGGGGCAAATGTAGAAGTTATGAGACCAATTCAAGTAGTGTTTTCATAATCCAGGAGAAAGATGATGGTAGCCATGGAAGAATTGTGGCAGCTGCAGTTAAGACACATAGTATTGAATTCTGGATTTATTTGGAAGATAGACTCAACAAAAAAAAATTGTTGATGGACCAGATATGAGAAAAAGAAATCAAGATTACATCAAAGTTTTGGGCCTAACTAAGTGGAAGAATGTAGTCACCATTAAGAAATACACGTAGGCCGGGCGCGGTGGCTCAAGCCTGTAATACCAGCACTTTGGGAGGCCGAGGCGGGTGGATCACGAGGTCAAGAGATTGAGACCATCCTGGTCAATATGGTGAAACTCCGTCTCTACTAAAAATACAAAAAATTACCTGGGCATGGTGGTGCGTGCCTGTAATCCCAGCTACTCAGGAGGCTGAGGCAGGAGAATTGCCTGAGCCCAGGAGGCGGAGGTTGCGGTGAGCTGAGATCGTGCCATTGCACTCCAGTCTGGGTAACAAGAGCGAAACTCCGTCTCAAAAAAAAAAAAAAAAAAAAAAAAAAAGAAATACATGTAAGTGAGCAGGTGAAGCGCACATCAATAGCTGAGTGTGAAACACTTTTAAGTTGGAGTTAAGACATGCTGACCCTTTGCAATGGAGATAGGCAAATGCACATTGAACAGACAGCTGGATATATGACAGTTAGATACATTACACTTTGAAGATATGAGGAAGATCCCAGTTACAGAATATGAAGTTTGGTGTCATAAGCATAGAAATTATATTTAAAACCACAATGGGGTATGGTATCACCTTGGGAGTAAAATATGTCCTTCTTTGTTTGGTATGGGACCGTTCTTCTCAATATAAGTAGAAAGTAAAACAATCTAAGAATTAGAGTTCAGGGGAATGAGGAGGAACTGACAAAGTGACTGAGAAAAAGTAGCCAGAAACATCAGAGAAGTAATAGCCATCAAGAGGAAAAAAGTGATTCTAAAAGGGGTAGGGGATCAGCTATGTTCAGTGTTACAGATTGAGCCAATAATATGAGAAATGGCCATCAAAATTAGCAATATGGATATCTTTGGGACCTAGAAAAAAGTAATTCCAATGGAATATGGGTGGAGGGGGAGGGGAACCTGATTGCAAGAAGAGAGAATGGTAAGATAAATTAATGATAGTGGTCACAAAGTTTTTTCAAGGAGAAATTGCTTTAAAAAAATCTAAGAAATCTAAGAGAGTGCAAACGAAAATGGATTAAGAAGACATACTTTAATTGCGTTAATAGACTTACTTGAAGCTATTGATAATAAAGTAAGACCAGTTTTCACGGCTGTGTGTTTTTCTTAGTTTTCCCAAACAACCTGAACTGTACAGGTGCAGTGATACAGCAGAAAGATTTACTTAACTAAAGTTGTAGTTTCATTAGAAAAATATGATGAAGCAAGAGAGAAGCATGAGAGTTGATGTTATATGTAAGGGAATCCTTATAATCATCGAATATGGAATTCATGGTAAATAAAGAAGAAATAAAAGGTATAAGGAGACGAGGGACAGTATGAAGCTGGCAAGGTTGATGCTAACTATGTCTAGGTGGGGCTGAGGAATAATCGAATTTGACTATGAAAGGTTGTGACCCATAAGGTAGGAGGCCAGAGTCAGAAAGATGCTTGTTTAAAGATGAGCTTATGGTAGTGTTGCCATTGAAAATTTAAAGGTCAAGCAACTAAGTATGGAAGAGAGGTGAGTTAGGGAAGGAAACAAAATCATTGAACAGAAGAAGTCAAGAAATTGAGGAGTCAAAATATTGGAAATTTTATTCGTATGAATATTGGAGTCACTAAGAATTATTTTAAAAGTAATGTTAGAGAGAGTGACAGTGATACCGGACCTAAAATCTTAAAGGATTAAATAATAAAGATGTTTTGGTGAAAAGATGACAACTACAAAAAGTGACATTGTATAATCTAATGATATAAAATACAAAATCATGATGGTAAGAGAAGAGAAAATGATCTAGAGCAGCAATGATTAACAGGAAGGCATCTACTGTATTCCACATTTATTCAGTTGCTCAATAACATTTTCAAGTATTTGCAGTATGGCAGGTACTATACTAAATGTTCAAATGCATAATCTCATTTTGATTCATGAAATACATTATAATATAGAAATCGTAATCTTCATTTTACAGTTGATCAAACTGAGGTCAAGTAATTTGCCCAAGGTTATTCAGGTGTTGTTTAATCTCTCTGATATTATACTTCTTCAGTTAAAAATATGTCAATTCAAATTTTGTAACTGAGGAATGACTGCTTCTGGAATTTTGGTGAAAGAAGCTCTGCAGACCCATTCTCTAGTGAAACAACAATAATTGGTGAAAATTATATATAAAACATTTTAATAGCTAGAAGTTTTCTTAGGATAGAAGACAAATTAAGAAATGTTCAATCAAGAAAATCTGCTAAGAACAGTAGATTTGTAGACTGGTAAAACACAGTGAGTCTGGGGCACTAGAGCCATGACCTGACCCTTTTTGTCCTCTTCTGCAGGTCAGGCTCCCAATTAGGAGAAGCTTTACTGTGAGAAGATATGGCCAAGGAGACAGCACTTGTGTGCTCCTAGTCAAGGGCTATAGTATGACCCTGTGAGGAACAGGCCACTGGCATTTCTCATTCTCCCCATCTCCATGTTGCAGAGGCTAAATTTTAAATGACTGCATCTGAGAGGTCAATGACTCTTTATGTTGCCCTCACTGGTAGGGCAGAAGATCTATCCCAAATATAGCAGGCTGACCATAGTGGGCTCCTTATCACATTCGCTCCACCTTGCTTGTATGAAGAAGATTATACATGGAGAGAAGCAAATGGGAAACACAAGAGGCTACGTCCCTTGATCAGTGCCTCACTAGCAAAGCAGGGAGGTCATTTTGAGAGAAGAGGCCACTGTCTCCACCCTCAGTTCTCGGGTAGTCACTCAGAGATTTTTCCCGGTAAGAGAGGTAGACCATAACACAGAGAGCACCAAAGATTTCCTATAGGGGAATTAAAGTTCAAGCCAAAGGTCACTCTTAAAAACCATGGAGATTTTTGTGGTAAACAGTAAGAGGAGGCTAGTAGCCCCACGAAAGCAACAAGCTAAACCATAAGTCAGCTAGTTTATCAGAGAGAACTATAAAAAGAGAAAACTATGAGGATCTCTTCTAAGGTCAGAATAAACCTCAAAGATTGGCTTCAAAACTATTCCTGAAAAGGGGCTCAAACTGAATTGAATTATGGGGGTGCTTATGCTCCAGATCATTGTCAAAAATAATAGAACAATTAGCTGGCAATTAGTGTGACCTAGTATTTGGAGGTGAACAAGTAACAGGCAGTTTAAGAGAGCCCTGATAAAACAACTGTCATTCCAGGGTTATATTGTACATACCTCACTGCACTCTCTGAAGAGTGACATCAGTGGCTTCCCACTGTGAGGGAAATAGACTTTACTAAAATAGTCCAGGATAGTAAACAAACAAATAGACAAGAAAATACAATAAACAGCCCTGGAGATGTGGGAGCAACCCCACATAGAGTTGTTACGGTATAGTACAAAAATTGTTAAGACATGTAAAGAATTAGAAAAGTATGACTTGCACACAGAAACAAAAGACCACAAAAATTGCCTGGGAGAGGGTCCAGATGTCAGACTTAAAAGACGAAGTCTTAGTTATTATAAATATTTTCAAAGAACTAAAAGAAAGCATGCTTGAAGAGGTAAAGTATGATGACAATGTCTCAGGAAATAAGGACCATCAATAAAGAGAAAGAAACATAGAAAGAACCAAAAATAAATTCTGGAGTTGACAAGTAACATGATTGAAATTTAAAATTCCTTAGAGGAATTCACCAGTAGATTTAAATTGGCAAAAAAAAAAAAATTAATTAACTTGAAGATAAATTTATAAAAATTTTGCAATTTAATAAAAAGAGAGAAAAAAATGATTTAAACAACGAATACCAACATATATGTCATGGGGATATAAGATGGAGAGGAGAGAGACAGAAAGAAGCATGAAGATATTTTCAAAAATGATTGCTGAAAACTTCCCAAATTTGAAGAAAAATTTTATCTACATTCAAGAAGCTCAAAGAACTTAGAATTTGAGTAAACATAAGGGTATCTACACTCAGAAATATCATAGTAAAACTATAAAAAGACAAAGGAAACATTTGAAAGCAGCAAAAGAAAAAATACAACATACAAAGGAACCCTGTAAGTTGAACAGAAACAGTGAAATCCAGAAGGCAGTAGTGGGATGACATATTCAAAGTGCTGGAAGGCTCAACCAATAATCTTTTTTCTAAAATGAAGTTAAAATAAAGACATGTCCACATAAACAAAAACTGAGATCATTCATTGCTAGCCTACCCATATTACAAGAAATCAGACTAAAAGCAAGTAATACCAGATAGTAACTCAAATCCATACCAACATAAACCAAGAGCAGTGAGAAAGCTAATTAGGTAATAATTAATTAAAGACATATAAGTGAATATTTCTTCTCCCTTCTTCACATAGTTGATTTTAAGAGCATTTGTATAAAAGAATATGTAAGTAATTCCATTATTGTGCCTATAACAAATAGTAATGTAGTATATTTGGCCCCAGAGGAGGCAATGAGAGAAAAGCTGTACTGAAGTAAGAAAATGACACCAGAATATAATTTGAATCCACAGGAAGAAATGGAGGTAACAGAAATGTTAAATAAGAAGCCTAATATGACAAACTTCTCTCTATAGACAGATAGATGGATAGATATATATATTCTCTCTATATAATACATATGTGTGTGTATATTCTCTTTCATTATTCAGCACCTTCATAAAATTATTTTAAATAATTATTATAAAAATGTATTGCTGGCTGGGCACGGTGGCTCAAGCCTGTAATCCCAGCACTTTGGGAGGCCGAGGTGGGTGGATCACGAGGTCAAGAGATCAAGACCACCCTGGTCAACATGGTGAAACCCTGTCTCTACTAAAAATACAAAAAATTAGCTGGGCATGGTGGCGCGTGCCTGTAATCCCAGCTACTCAGGAGGCTGAGGCAGGAGAATTGCCTGAACCCAGGAGGCGGAGGTTGCGGTGAGCCGAGATCACACCATTGCACTCCAGCCTGGGTAACGAAAAAAAAAAAAAAAAAAGTATTGCTGGATTTATAACAAATATGCATGTTATATGTACAGCAATAAAAGCAAAAAGGGAGAAGAGTGAACAGAGTCATACAGAAGTAACATCTCCATATCTCACTGAAATTAACTTAGTACAAATCTGAAGTAGATTCGATATGTTAAGAAGTATATGGTAAGTCCTAGAGCGACCACTAAAACAATAACTCCAAAAAATAACGTTAAAAAAGTTATTACCAGAATTAAAATATTACACTAAAAATATTAACTTAAAGCAAAAGAAAGCAATAAGGGAGGAAACGAAAAATAAAGAAGAAACAACATATAGGATGCAAAAGGAAACTAGAAAAAACATAAAACTGAATATATTAATAGTAACATTAAAAGTGAATGGATTAAACAATACAATAAAAAGGCCGAGGTTGTTAGACTGCATAAACAAAAAAGAAACATCCAACTATTTGCCATCTGCAGGAGACAGTATTTCAGATTTTAAGGTAAAAATAGGTTGAATAAAAAACAATAATGGCAAAACATATATTATGCAAATGGCAACCATAAGAAAGATGAAGTTGCTATGCTAATATTAGACAAAATAGACTTTAAAACAAAATTATTGCTGAGAAGTGTGACATTTTATAAAGTATGAATCTATCAAGAAGATATAACAATTATAAATATATATGTACCTAATAACTGAGGTCCAAACACATGAAAAAAAGCTAACAGAACTGAAAGGAGAAATAGACAATTTACCAATAATAGCTGAGGCCATCAATACCCTTCTTTTAATTATGAATGGAACAACTAGGCAGCATACACATTTCTCTTAAGAGCACATGAAGAATTTCAAAAATAAAATATGCACTAGTCATGAAACAGGCCTAAGTAAATTCAAAATAATTGAAATCAAGCAAAATATGTGTTCTGGCCACAAGAAAATAAAATCATAAATCAATATCAAAAATAAATTTTAAAAATAAACGAAGATGTAGAAATTAAGTAACAGTCTATTAAGCAGCCAATTAGTCAAAGAATAAATCACAAACAAAATTTTAAATTAATTTGATGTTAATTAAAATAAAAACACAATATACCAAAACTTATGGGATTCAGTGAAAGCAGTGCTGAGGGAAAATATTTATAGTTAAGTTTCTGTATTAAAAGAAGAAAGATCTCAAATTGATAGCATAACTCTTCACCTTAAAACATTGAAAAAGCAAGCCTAAAACAAGCAGATGAGAAAACATAATGAAGATTAGAGTGTAAATAATAAAAGAGAGAATAGAAAAACAATAAAGAAAATAAGTGAAACCGTAAATTGATTCTTTGAAAAAGATCAACAAAGTTGACAAATCTTATTTGGAATTTCTAAGAAAAAAATATAAAAGATTACTAAAACCAGGCATGAAAGAGGGGACATTATTACTGACCTTACAGAAATACACGAATTAGAAGGGAATATTATTAATAATTACATGCCAAGAAATTGGTTAATTTTGAGTAGATGAACAAGTTCCTGGAAAGACACAAAGTACTGACACTGACTTAAGAAGAAATAAGAAATCTAAATAAGTCTTTAGTAAGTAAAGAGATTAATGTGTTGTGAATCCGCAAGACCACCCTGAGGATGGGAAATTTGCTAGGAGGATTCACAATATTCAGCATGTAATTATATTCACGGCTATGGCTTTTACAATGAAAGAATCAACAAAGAAAAAGGTGCATGGGGCAAAGTCCTGGGAAAAAATGTACAATCTTCTAAGCATCATCTCACTGGAGTCACACAGGACATGCTTAATTCCCCAGCAACAAGTTGTGACAGTGTGTGTGAAATGTAGCCAGCTATGCAGGCTCATGAAGACTCAGCATCTAGGTGTTAGTCATGTAGGCAGCCACTGCCTAGCTTGTACCAAAATTCCAGACTTCTAGAAGAAAAACAGGTGTTCAACATAAATCACATTGTTTGTGCAAATGTTAAAGCACAGTGAGCCACTCCTATCAATTCTGAAATGGGGAGAATCCTTCCAAAATCCTAGTTCTCAGACACCAGCCAACTGTGAGCCAGGCTTCCTACGAGTCTTAGTAAGGCTGGCTTTGTTAACTTTTTTCTGCACAATTATAAATTTTAAAACTTTCCACAGAGCAATACCAATGCCCAGGATAATTTTTTTTCTGGTGAAGTCTACCAAACATTTACAAAAGCATTGCTATCGAAAAAATAAACAAGAGGAAAGAAGTCACAACTCATTGTATAAGACTACTATTACCCTGATTCCAAACATCACAAGAACTGAAAACTACCAACTAATTATCAAATAAATATATATGAAAAATCAAAAATATCAATGTATTCTTGTTATTCACAGAAGTTATGCTTTATAAAGTCACTGAGTACACTGAATTAGTGAGTACCAAACCACTGACCCTAGAGGAAATACAGAATTCGATTCCCATGAGACCCTGGATTACAACATTTGTATCAACTGATCAATATATAGCCTTGCTTTACATATGATTCTGTTTAAAGACGCCTAATTCAGATATATTATTGATGCATTAACATTGAACTCTTGGCTCACACCAAAACCCACACCTGAATCAAGTTTATTAACTTTATGTTTTCTACATGAGGCACATCACAGCCTAGAGAGTGCTTCAGAAGTAAACTTGGAGGAGGGTATTTTTAATAGCAAAATCACCAAACAAGGCACAAAATATACAAAAAAATGAGGAAGTAAATAGAACATAAAAAGGAAATTTGTTTGCAGAATGAGTGCTGAAACAAGAAGGCAGAGCAGTGCATTTTCAGGCTTCAGCTGGGAATGTGCACCTTGGCTAACTCAAATTTTTTACCATGTGTGTCCATGAATGACCACAAAGGTGGTCAAAGTATTATTTTAGGGATTATAAGTTCATTTTAGCAAGTAGGTGAATTTGCAAATACAAACATTATGAATAATAAAAATTGACTGTGCTACCAAGCAGATTTTTACAACATATAGAAAAGATTATACAAAATTACCAAGTGGAGTTTATCTCAAAAATGCAATTTGGTTTCACATCCAAAAATCCATTAAATAATGTACTATATCAACATAAAAAAGACAAAAACTAGATAACCATCTCAATAGTTCAGAAAAAAAATCTGACAAAATCCAATATCCATTCATAATAAAGACATTCAACACTCTAGAAACAGAAGGAAACTTTCTCAACCTAATCAAAGACATTTATGAAAAACTAACATCATAGGTAATGGTGAAAGATTGAATCATTTCATCTAAGGTCAGTAATAAGAGAAGTGCGTCTTCTCTCACCACATTTATTCAACTTTTTATTGAAGTTTCCAGTCCAGAACAATTAAGCAAGAAAATGAAATAATTGGCATCCAAATTGGACAGGGAGAAGATTAACTATTTTTACAGATGATGCAATCTTATTAGAAAGTCATATGAAATCAACCAGAAATACTTTAATGAATAAATGAGTTTAGCATATTTTAAGATTTCAAACAAATATATAAAAGTCAATTGTATTTTTATACACTGTCAATGAACAATCTAAATATGAAAATTAAGAGAAACAGTCTGACTTCTAATAGCATCACAAGGAATAAAACAGGAAGAGAATTAACAAAGTTGGATAGAAAAATAAGTTCTAATGTTCAGTGGCAGAGTCAGGTGACTCTAGTTAATAATAGTTTATTGTGTATTTCAGAATAGCTAGAAGAGAAGAGTTTAAATGTTCCTAACACATACAAATGATAAAAACTTAAGGTGATAGTTACCCTAAGTACTCTGACTTGACCATTACAAAGTTTATACATGTAACAAAATATCATATGGATCCCATAAGAATGCACAAGTATTTGTATCATTGAAAAATAAAAATTAAAAAAAATAAGGACAAAACTTGTACTCTGAAAACTACAAATGTGGTTAAAAAATTAAAGAACACTGAAATAAATTCAGACATCCTTAGTTCATGGATTGGAAGACTTAATATTGGTAAAATGGCAGTACTCTTTAAATCGATCTACAGATTGAGCACCTAAAAATCTAAGCAACAATCTTTCCATAAATTAGCAAGCTGACTTTATAACTCATATAAAAATTCAAGGTGCCCAAAATAGGTAAAACAACGTTGAAATGGATTAAAAATTGTTGAAACACTCTTATGACTCAATTTCAACATTTATTGAAAGCTGTGGTTATCAAGACATCTTAGCCATAGTCATTGGGACTTTTCAGAGCCCATACATGTAGAAAGGGGGACAGAAAATTTTGAAGGCCATCCCCACCATCATCTTTTTAATGCTTCATCTGTTTCAAGAAAAGGAAAAACTGGTATTTATAAATAAAAAGAGAAACTTGTAGAGCATTAGTGCAAAATCATGTGGAATGAAGATGTACCAAGAACTAGGCTTTCCAAATTTAAGATGCTTCTCTCGGTCAAAAATATTACTGGAGGCTCTACGCTCCTGGAGGCTTACTGGAGGCAGTGTAGCCACTGCAATTTTCACAACATTTCCTTTATGTCGATAATTAAATCAGCAACCTAATTTGCTTTGAGGAGGGGGTGCTGACAATGTGTAGAACACCAGACACATTATAGTAATTGGTCTCAAAGGTGAGACCACGCAGCCCCAAAACACAGATATGCTTCTTGTTTTCATGGAACTCAGTCTAGTGGAGGATCCATCCAAATTAGAAAATTGATAACAAAGAGAGAGAGAGTGTGTGCTGATGATGTCCTAGGCAAAGGAAGCAACAAGAAGAAAAGGGAGCATGGTGCATTGGAGGAACTGAAAGTATCTCAGTCTGATTGGACTGTGGAGTAGGAGTGGGAGGGGTAGCCGAGGGGTGAGGCTGGAGAAGCAGGCAAGGACAAGCCAAGTATAGAAAGTAACCTATCCTGAAAGCAATTGGTACTCCAGCAATTCTCTGTATAGGAATTTATACGAAAATGATCATCAGACACATCCACAAAGATTCAAGAACCAGAAAATTCACTGCTATATACTTTAAAAATCATCTATGCTCTCTATAGAAATAAACTCAATGTTCATCAGAAGGGGACTGATAAAAATATTGATGTCATTCGCAGTCTTCATAAAGTTGACACATGCACTTCATATTCCTTGACATGAAATAACTGTGTTAAGGATAAGAATACAAATGGGGAGTTGGAGGAGGGAGAGAAGTCGCATTTACTGAGTGCGCGTCGTGCACAAGGTACTGAGCTCAGCCTTTTGTATTTATGTTTACATTCGATCCTCTCATCAGTCATACGAGGTAAGAACAATAATAATTCCTGTTTTAAAAATAAGAAAATTGAAGCACAAGTAGGTAACCTGCCTAAGTATTTAATATTTAATGTATTTAACAGCAAAGCCAGAATTGGAACCTGGCCAGAGGAATTACAAAAAACTGAACAGAAAATGCAGAAACTTCCAATATATCCCTCTCCTTCCACACCCAGTTTTCCCTATTATTAATATCTTGCATTAGTGTGATGTTTGTTACAATTGATGAGCCAATATCAATACATTATTATTAACTAAAGTTCATAGTTGACATTAGGGTTCAATCTTGGTGTCATACATTCTGTGAGTTTTGACAAATAAATAATATGTCATCACTATTACAGTGTCACACAGAATAGCTTCACTGCTCTAAAATTTTTAAATAAATTATAAAAGACAAAAATAATTGTCACAAATATACAGTATTTATATAAATAAAATAGACAATTTTAGCCCACCTTCCCTGAGTCTAGTCCTATATTTTATACCAGGATGGTTTCATGTCTTAGAGAAAAAGAAAGTCCTATAGAAGGCGTTCCTCTCTCAGTCTTATTTAGTTTCAAGCTCTGGCTTCACTTATTTGATGTCATTTGTCTGTTCCTTCTAAATTCTATGTTAATGCCTATGGAAAATGGTTAACTGAGTTCAGGGAGTTGTAGTCTTTTACAATGGGCAAATGAAGCATAGTAAAAACAAAGCCCTATGATGCAAAGATATTCTTGATAGCAATACCCACACAAATCAATAGACTTTCTGTAAGTCCTAGAAAAGGATTGAAACTCAATGAAAGTATCATTTGTCACTACAGTTACTTTAAGTGCTTAGCACTAGAGCAAAACTTTTGATTCATGGCTCAAAGAATGTTGACCCATATAAAAACCATTGAAATGTGTTCTGATTTGCTTGGTTTAATAGATAGTTTTAGGGGGGAAGAAATATAGTTTTCTCTACCCACAGTTATTTATGTTTTTGGTTCCTTGCATTTGGATATTATTTTTTATCATGCTATTATTTATGACATTTCTTTCTGCAAAATGTTAGAATAGTTATCAGAATTTTATTTACCTTTGGGAAAGTGTTGACTTTTTCTTCTCTTAAATGCCAATCACATTTAAATTATGAACTAGAATTTGATAATTAAATAACTAAAGTAATTGTGGAATTGGCTGAAATAGAGATTGACACATTATAGTGAACATTAGGGGAGTTTAAAAATAACAAACATGGCTGGGTGTGGTGGCTCATGCCTGTAATCCCAGCACTTTGGGAGGCTAAGGCAGGTAGATCACCTGAGGTCAGGAGTTGAAGACCAGCCTGGCAAACATGGTGAAATCCGATCTCTACTAAAAATACAAAAATTAGCCAGGTGTGGTGGCAGACGCATGCAATCCCAGCTACTCAGGAGTAGCAAGAGAATCACTTGAACCAGGGAGGTGGAGTTTGCAGTGAGCCAAGATCATGACACTACACTTCAGTCTGGGAGAAAAGAGCAAAACTCCATCTCTAAATAAATAAATAACAAATGTATAGCAATAATAGATTCATAAAATCAATTTAGGCAAGCATCTGAGTAAAAATTGTTTTAGAATGTCTCACTTTTGGTAGTAAAAAAAATGGAAGGCTACAATGTTTTTAAGTTACAGTAAGCTTTGTAAAATTAGCACAACTTCAAACAGCACTACGACTCAAGTGAAATTATAGGATGGGTGACTAATTAATTAAATAATCACTTATGAATATTATTATGATACCCGGCATATGAATTTTTTAAATATAAAAGCTATAAACAATTAACACATCATGTAGTAGATATAACACATTTGTGAGTAGAGAGTTTTGTCTAAAAGAAAACGTAAGCGAATTAATTGTGGATTTTATAAGAAGAGAGAAAAAAAAATTAGGAGCAAGTATGGAGATGCACCAAATTTGCCTATAGATCCAACTGAAAAAGAAATTTGGAAGTGAATATTTAAAATATTATGAGCCACTTTTTAAATAATTAATTTATTTTACTTCAGGTGTATACTATAGCTGGCATTTTTCCTGGTGACTACAACTTTGAATATCAGCTGTATCTCAATGATTCCCAGAATTAATTTATACTCACCTTCTGAATTGTCTCCTGAGCTACAGACATCTATATCCACTTGCCTATTGGTCATTCTTACTCAGTCTGGGACTTTAGACTCATTACAATCCAAACCAACCTCTGTCACTTTTCTCTGTCATATTTTTGTCCAGATTTTCTACCCTTTCTTCATTTTTTTTTTCTTGGATTGTTACACCAGCATTAACCCATTTGCCCAAGCTGGAAACATAGAAGTCATCTTTTATTCCTCCTTTTCCCTTATTCCTCTATGCAACTTGCCATGAAATTACAGCCACTTTATTTTTATTACATCTCCCCACTCTGTCCTGCTTTTGTATCCTATTGGCCTCTACTCAACTTCTTGTCCTTCCTCTGTGCTGCTCTCATTTTATTCAGTATATTCTCCCTGGGTTATTTTCCTGTAAGTAATCTCTTACATATCTTCAAACCCTTTTAATGTTTCCTCTTAGAGCTGATAAAGACCACATGCCTTTGGGCAGAAAGCTACTTGTAATAGGCTCTAACATCCTCTCCCTCTACGGCTCTCATTGAATTCTGTATGCCAATTGTATGGAACCCCTTGCCTTTCTCAGCATATCACACTCAGTAATGCCTGTGAAACTTTGTTTAGGTCATTTTCCATTACCAGAAAGTCATTTTCCATTTTTACCACTTTCTCTGGAAAACCTCCCTAACTCTTCTAACCAGAGTTGAACTTTACACATACACGCATACAAAATGCTGACCATGCTGGCTTGCAATTGCTTGTTCAACATGAGCTATGAGAGGGCAGGAACCATGTCTTTTCCTCCCCAACCTCACTGCCACAGAGATTCTAGTATGCGACAGGGTTTAATATTTATTTCTTAAGAGAATAAAATGCTTGCCAGAGTCAGATTCTGAAGAGCTTGGATTATCACATTATAGAGTTTTATTCTATAAACATAGCTCTGAAGCACAGGAGGGACATAACCAAACCTAACATTAGAGATAAACCTTTAGAGTAATCGATAGGTTAAAAGGGGTTGTGTTTGTTGTATAGTACCAGAAATATCTGGATGGAAATTTTAAATTTATTGAAATATTAGATTGAAGAATGGGAATACAGGCCAGTCATGGTGGCTCACGTCTGTAATCCCAGCACTTTATGAGACCAAGGCGGGTGGATCACTTGAGGTCAAGAGTTCAAGACTAGCCTGATCAACAGGATGAAACTTCATCTTTACTTAAAAAAAATACAAAAATTAGCTTGGCATTGTTGTGGGTGCCCGTAATCCCAACTATTTGGGAGCCTGAGGCAGGAGAATTGCTTGAACCCAGGAGGCAGAGGTTGCAATGAGCCAAGATCATGCCACTGCCCTCCAGTCTGTGTGACAGAGCAAGATTCTGTCTCAAAAAACAAACAAAAAGAATAAAAATACAATTCATGTAAAGTTTTATGTTAGGACTGAATTTCATCCTAAATATACAGCATATATATATATATATACACACATATATATACACACACATACTGTCTATATATGCTATGCAATATGTATTATATATAATTTACTGTATATGATAACATTATATCTAATTAATATATTATATCATATATGTAATATATAATATATGTTATATATTATGTATTACATATAACATATATTACATATATAATATATAATACACAATGTTATATAATACATAATATATAAAGAATATACAATGTATATATAAAGAACTTTATATAAAAAGAACTCTTAATCTGTTTCCTAGCCATAACTTGTCCCACCCAGTACTGCAATTATGATTATAGATATTAGGCAGGAAAGTATGATTACCACATTTAATGTTGATTATACAGATAAAGGATTTAAGTATTTACTTCAAAAGTATTTCTAGCTTTTTATAATACTCTACTATGTCTGGATCAAACATGAATTTGTAGAAACTAATTTGTACTCATTTACATTTAAGCTGTTGGAACAATACATTCCACAGCTTATTTGACATAATAAAAAATACATTATTAAATTCTTTTTCTTTTTTCTTTTTCTTTTTTGAGACAGGGTCTTGCTCTGTCACCCAGGCTGGAGCACAGGGGCGCAGTCTCGGCACACTGCAACCCTGACCTTCCAAACTCAATGGACCCTCCTACCTCAACCTCCACAGTAGCTGGGACTGCAGGCATGCACCATCAGGCCTAATTTTTCTGTTTTTGTAGAGATAGGGTTTTCCCCGGGCTGGTCTTGAACTCCTGGGTTCAAGCAATCTTCCTGGTTTGGCCTCCCAAAGTGCTGGGACTAGAGGTGTGAAAAACAGAACCTAGCAAATTATTCTATTTAGAACCTTATGACATTCATGTAATATTTTGGGAATTGCTGAAATTATTCATCAAGATAAATAACAAACATTAAAAATATGTTTTCATTTAAATTAATAAAAAATCAACAAATATTCAATAATGTGTTATCTATGCCCAGTGTCTGACAGAATTTTTTCCACCTCATTTCAAGCTGCCTTAGATATTTATAATATTCTAAATTAGAATAATTTAGTCTACAAAAGTCTACTTTAACAAATCTCAGATATTACCAGGAATTTTTCCAACACCTTGTAACACACCGAATTAAAAGCCCACCCTAGACTATTTTACAGTATTCAAACTTGTGAAATAGTAAGGACATAGGAATGGCACATTCTTCCTTAGAAAATGGATAGAAATACAGTAAAAGTTGAGCAGAGTCAATAAAAATTTTGCTGCCTCACAATATCCAAATTATCTCTCTGTACATGTTTGAAATCCCTAAGATTTTTATCTAAGTGTCATTAGATATGTTTTGTTGACTTCATACATTTAATATATTAGAATGAAAGGCTTTCATAACATTTCAAACTTTAGGATGGAATTATTATTGCCATTATCATTATTTAAGAGAAAGTAGATTGTGATGAGAAAGAAAAGGTTAATACGTTAAAAATAAAATATAGCAAGAAAGAAATAATTCTTATGTAATTCTTCTAAATCACATAAACTATGTGTAAATATACTAGGAATAGGCTAACTGCATTTCAAGGGTCAGCTCTGATTCTATTTTACTCCATGAAGGGTTGTTTATGACAATCAATATTGCCACTCATTTTTGATGATCTTTTGTGTCCTCTGTGCCTCACATTAAATGCATCAACTTGTTTGATTTTTAATTTAGCCTTGTTAAAGTAATTTAGTTCAACCTTCACTGAGGAAATGGTGTTATCAGCAATGACAGTGGATGCTATTCAGCTTCTTAGGGTAAATGAACTGTCGGCCTTATTGTCAAGTATTGAGTTGACATAGTTGTGAAGCTAGTGAAGAGGAGAATGATGGTCTCCAACTTTTAACAGTATTGAGTAAGAGGACTTACTGATTTTTAGTTTTTTGTTTTTTGTTTTTCAATTCATCACCTATTTTCAATCTTGTGAAAGTTTTCATTCTTCTCATCATCACACAGGGTGGAAATCTTAGTCATTTTTCATCCTTCTATCTCCCACATCATCTATCCCAAATCATGTCAATCCTTGTTTTATGGATTGTTCAATGCCCTTCTCCTAATTCAAACTTTGTCATTTTACAACTGTGTAGTTTCAGTAGCATTGTAAATGATTTCCTCACCTTTAATTTCTATGTGAGCAAAACAACCAAATAGACTACGACTGTGTTAATCTTTAGAAAGCCTAATTTCTAATCATATATCCTCAAAATTTTTAATGTTTTACATGACCTAAAACTAATGTCTAGAATTCTTTACCCAGTAGTTATGCTTTTTCATTAACTGCCTAAGCGTGCTAGTTTTAGTTTCCCTTAGAGTTACTGACATTCCCTTTACCTAGGCTAGTCCCTCCCATTCTCTTCGTGCCATTCTTTTACCCAAGTTGTCCTCTGTGTTTGTCATAATTGTCGACTCCCAGCCATCTCAGGACACATCTCCAAGACCAGTTCCTCACTCTGTCTTCCACTGACCAGGTCACTTTGAAATCCAATGGCAGTTCTGCTTCTATACCCCTAATTTGGCCCTTGTGTATATTTCCTTGGGTTATTAAAACCTTGAACTATTTGATGGCAAGGTCTTTGCTTTTTCCTAAGCTATGTACATTAAGCACTTGGGACTTGCTGATTATATTTGTCATTTAGTTTCCATTGGCTATTGATAATGATACACAGAAGAAAATAATGCCGTATGCTGGAAGAATCAATCTACATTTTCTAGTAACTGAAAGGACAAAATGCTTTGCATGTTTGTGTGTGTACATCATTCTATAAAGCATATTTATTTTATTCAATATTATTATTACTAGAATTACTTTTATATTATTAACTACAAATTATCTTAATTCTGTAAAGTTGATTTAAAACTTTAAATAATTTCAGAGACCTCTGAATATTGCTGAACTTTACAAAAACTGGATATTTGTTTGTTTATTGTCTACCAACCCTCTTCCAACTAAAGTGTAAGTATACCCCAAGAATAGAGAAATTGATTATTTTATTTACCACTACATCCTTAACTTCTAAAATAGAATCCAGCATCTAGTAAATATTAAATAAATATCTGTTGAGTGAATGAATGTATTCCCAGTACTTAGCAAGAGTGTATGTTGTTTAGTGCAAAATCAATACATATTGGTTAAATGAGTAAAATAATAAACTTCAAATCTTTAGGAGCAGCATAGTAGGGCCAATATTAGAAATATGTGAGAATATTTTGAATATCATTTTATAAATCTCTTTGCATTGTTATTGTAAAATTTGGCATTTACCATTTGACTCAAAACACTCCTTCTTAGTAAATAAACATGCAAGCATCATAAGCATCATAAGGGCATGTGAAGACATACATCTGGGACTCACTCCAGAAATCCCAGGATAATGTGGCTGGCCATTATGTTTATTAGGCCAACTCCATTTGGACGGGGTTCAAAGTAATCAGTTGAGTTGAAGGACAGGAAAACAAGAGAAGGTGAGAACAGTCTTAAGTAGTCAATGCAGGAGATTCAGAGAGCAAGGGAACAGGAAGAACCTAATATAATTTGGGGGGGCCGAGTAACAAATAAAACAGAGGACTCCTTGTTCAAAAAGCAGAATTAAAGTGCCATTACAGGTACTAAAATAGAAAAACTTCCTTTTTGTGCAGTTTTTCACTTGATCTATCATGGTATATTTTACTTGCTATTTGCTATTTAAGGTGGCACTCTTTTGGCAGAACAATACTTGCCAGAATAGTGCAGATATTTACAGGCACCAGGACCTCCTCCTGCAACTTGGCACACACGTGGCCAACCACTGCTAGGAACCTTTCTTGGCAGCCACCTGACAGATGCACTGGACCTAGCTGAAGCTGGGAAAAGAATCTCTCTTTGTCATGCTGACCACCCAGTACAGAGTAGGCAGGTATCCCCCTCAAAGACTGAAACCTCCATGCCTGGGCACACAGGTTCCTGGACCCTGGGAATGTACCACGACCCAGGGAAATGGTAGCAGCAATGCCCAGGCTGGTCCTTGCCCTGAGACACAGCTGGGCATGTGCTACTGACTCCAACCCAGTGGGTGTCCTGGCCTGGGCCCTGCAGGAAGTCAAAGGGGGAATGGAGAAATGATGGTCTCAACCCCATGGCCACCCCACACAGAGGGCATCATCAGTCATGTGGTGGGGCAAAAGTGAGGATGCTGGCTGGGGCTTGGGGCACCAGGGAGCAGAAAGCAGGAAGCTGGGGGCCGGCCAGAGAAGCCATTCCAAAGATGCAAGTGAGCCAGGTTCCAAGCACCTGACTTGTGCTCCATTGTCGTGACATTTACACTGAATGTCACTTACAAAATATAAATTCCAAGACAAAATCCTGAGGAATTTTGAGATTATGGGGCAGAGCACTAAACCCCAAGAGTGGCATCCTTTTTTGTGTCACTGTGCTGGGCTCAGGCGGATGAAGCCAACCCAAAATAACACATCTAAAAGAATATCAAGGCAGGGGTGTGGTCTTGTGGCTCCTGACAGGAGAACAAGGAGTCGGGGGAGGGAGATGTGGGTTGTTCTTGTGATAGAGTTGGACCACATCACTAAAAGTATCTAACTGGTACTGTCTAATCTCTGTGTAGAACTGTAACAATGTGATGTGGTTTTTATTGCAGATGAATTTACTGTAGTTTCTATAAGCCAGTGATTATAAAAGAAAAGGAAAGTAGTTGGAAAGATAATAAAGCATTTAATTCAGAGATTTAAAATAAATATAAGAAAATGAAAGAAGAGAGACGAGCAAAGACAGTCTTCACTAGGAAAGGTAATACAGTACTTATTAGTATCAGAGTTTTCTGATTTCCAGAAGTAGTTCTTTTATATTTAGGTCAATATAACTAAAACAAGTAGATAAATAATGTAATATGAAGCTACCTATAGCACAGGAAATCTCTAAAATGGGGGAGATCCTAACATTTGCTGAGTTCAATCTGTGTCCTGGAAACTTCACAAACATTACATTTTGTTTTCACACACACAATTTCAGGCAGTTTCATCTTCATTCCTCAGATAAAGAAACTGAGTTGAGCTGCTCTTCTACCTGATCAAGGCAAGTCGCTAAAAAGGAGAATGATAGAAGAGGAAGAAGTGCAAACAAAATGTATTTTGTGCATAACGTATTTTCTACAATGAGCACATAAAACTTGCATAGTCAGAAAAATATATAAAGAAAATGAAAATGAATAATCATTGATTTCTACTGGGGAAGTTAGGTTTATGAAAAATCAAAGAAATGATATTCAGTCTCATTCATTAGACTGATATTATTCCTTATTCTTTATTTTCCTCACAGATCTCCAAAAGGTATCTTTTGAGAAGAAAATAAATCTCTTTCAAACCAATATACCATGACCTTAGCTTTATATGCAGAATGTTAGCATTGTCTATAACAGGAAGTAAAGGCATAGCTGATTACAACATTTTCTTTGCAAGTGTGTTCCACACATATATTTTAACAAAGATTCCAAAAAATAAAGATTCTGAAAATGTTTTATTTTATAATTTACCTATATTTGTATTTTCCTCAAGGAATTTGTCTCATTTTAAAATGTTTGATTAGCACTCTTTTGACCTCTAAATTTTTGACCTCTGAATTGTACACATGTGTATAACACAGGAATTTTTATTTTAGTAGTCATTTTCAAACTGATGATATTAATATTTTAATTCCATTTTTAAAAGAAAACAAGTTCTTTTTGAAAAGTTTCTCCTCAACTATAATTCTGAAGAGATAGGACATTGGTTCAATTAAAGAAAAATTGGTTGAAGATGGTCTTATATATTTGTCTGAGCAATCCTAAGTCCTAAAAATCTATTGAAGGGGCTCAATTTAGTCACAAAATACTTACAAACCTGCTGTTCGCTTAAAATTCTAATTGAAGATTCTAAAGGACAGCTCATTTTCACAAACAAAATATTTGTGAGGTTTTTTTCCAAAATTCTAAAAAGAAAATTGTAAAATATTTCAAGGGAACAAATGATCAAAACATTTTGTCTCACAGAAGACCTATTAACACATTAAAAATCCTAATTCGGTTATTGCATTTTTATTATATGCCATAGGATATTTAATAGTCTTCATATTAATAATTAAAATGAGACATAATCAATAAACTAGTATTTACTTGTAACATACTTGATTAGGTCTGGGGCTGTTTTCCATTCTTTTATTATCATTTTGTTAGAATACTTCAAGGAATGATGACACTTCATCCAATATAAATTCTAAAAGCAATAATTTGATTCATTTCGTAGGCATAATGATAAAAAAGACATATAAGATACTGAGGATGTTATTCATTTAACACTTGTTAAATGAATAACATCCTCTATAATTTAATATCTGAGTAGTATTGAATGATAGTTCTAAGCCAACTGTCTGTTGTCTATTACTCAAATCATATTGTCAGGGTTCCTGAATAAATAGCCACCATGGAGAGGGAATCTCTGTGGCAGAAATTAAGAAATAATGTACAGGAAGGATTAACCTCCACCCTCCTATGCTTTTATCTCGAGCATGCCTCAAAACCAAAGAGAGACTGCCCAACCATTAAAAAAGATTAAAGGTGTTAATTAGACTAAGAGATAGAAACCTATCACCCTTATGTCAGGCAGACCAGAATAAATCTTCTAATGGATTAAAACACACACACACACACACATGCACACACACACACACACACACACACAAACACACACATGAAAGAGAGAGAATAAATCATGTCTCTACTGAAATTCCATTGATGATTGTCCACATGTATATCTCTGAACAATTTTCGTTGAAACCGATCAAAAATTTTGGACAATAGTTTTATATATATAGTCATTACCACTATTTTGATCAAAATTGTTACAAAATTCAACACTAAACTATAATCATAAGGGGCTTAGAAGAGTAACATCTTCATAAGAATAAAATTCAGAATTACTGATTCTCACTTCTCTTCAATGGAGACAATTATGATATTAATATCCATTTATGTAGATATTCCTTTATTCTTCTTTCAGGAGGAACAGATAATATGCTAGTCACATATATAAACTATGTGCCATCTCAAGACAGATTTGAAATATTTTAATGTTAGATGTCATAAGAAGAAAAAATTATTGTCCAAAATAATAATTACCTCTCAGTCAGTCATTTTACTTCTCTTTGCATTTTATCATTTAAAAATGTATACATTTCCATTGTTAAAATATAAGGGAATAACGACACATGAATTTTATAATAGCATATATGTGTATAACGTGTATATGTACACGTGTATTCATACACATATATATGTGTAGGTATGTAATTGATGTGTTTACATTCACATATGTATTTACATCCATGTGTATATATGTGTAAGTATGTGTGCGTCTGTACACACTTACACACAGTCATGTGCCACATAGCAATATTTTGGTCAATGACAGACTGCATACAGGACAGTAGTCTCATAAGATTATAATAGAGCTGAAAAATTCCTGCCACCGGGTCATATCATAGCCACCATGACATATTACTCAGAGCCATGCATAGCCAGCACAACACATTACTCATGTATTTGTGGTGATGCTGGTGTAAACACACCTACTGCTATTACAGCTATATAAAAAAGTTCCACACATACAATCAGGTACAATACATAGTAGTTGATAATGATAGTACGTGGCTATGTTACTGATTTTTATACTTGTTATACAATACTTTCCATCATTATTTTAGAATATTTCCCTTTTATTTATGAAACAACAAAAGGTAACTGAAAAATAGCCTCAAGCAGGTCCTTCAGGAGGTATTCAGAAGAAGGCATTGTTACCCTAGGAGATGATAGCTCCATGCTTGTTATTGTACCTGAAGACCTACCAGTGGGACAAAACATGATATGGAGGTGGAAGAAAGTGATATTGATGATCCTGACCCTGTGTAGGCCTAGCTGATGTGTGTGTTTGTATCGTAGTTTTGAACAAAACCGTTTAGAAGTTAAAAATATTAATTTACAAATTAAAAAGCTTATAGAATAAGGATATAAAGAAAGAAAATACTTTTGTACAGTTGTTTGTGCTTTTAGTTAAGCATAATTTACTATTATAAAAGATTCAAAAGTTTTAAAAAGTGAAAAGTATATAAACTGAAAAAGTTAGAATAAGTGAAGGTTAGTTTATTATTGAATAAACTCTTTTTATAAATGTAATGTAAGTTAAGTGTATAGTGATTATAAAAGCTATAGTAGTGTACAGTAATGTCCTAGGCCTTCACATTTGTTCACCACTTACTCATTAATTTACCCAGAGCAGTTTCCAGTCCTGTAAGCTCCATTTATGATAAGTTTTCTATGCAGGTGTATCATTTATCTTTTACACTGTATTTTTACTTTACTTTTTTATATTTAGCTACACAAATACTTACCTTTGTGGTACCACTGCCAACAGTATTTAGTACAGTGACATACCATACCGGCTGGTAATCTAGAAACAATAGGTTATATCATACATCTTAGGTGTGTGGTTGGCTATGTCATCTAGGTTTGCCAGTACATTCTGCTGTGTTTACACTGTGACAAAATTACCTAAGAACACATTTCTCAGAATACGTCCCCATTGTTTAGCAATATATGACTATATACACCACGCATACATTTCACTTCATCATATTTTAAAGGTGGTATTAATGAGGCTAAAATAAAAAATCATCAAAATTTTATATGACACAAAAACATCTGAATACTTTTAAGACAACTGCAGTAAAAACCACTAAAAACAGTATTTTATAAGAACATTTTGAGTATATAACTAAGAAAAGAGCTAAGTAACTTTTATATACAGATGCTACATGTAAGGCTTCTCTGTCCCCTTTGCCCTACGGTCTAAGTCCCAGCTGTGAACATGCTGCCACTGAGGTCATCTAACTTACCCCCTGAGGCTGAGTAATAGCTACATCCCATCATCACCAGGACCACACTGCCACTGAGCCTTTCCCCAGTAACCAGGTCTCTCTGCTCACTCTGTCATCCCCAGGCCCATGCCACTGCTGTATCCTAACCCACCATGGCCTCAGACCCTACCTTTGTAGGTGATCTGCATATGCACACCAGACTTGATACCAAGAAGAATCCCCTTGGCTAGAACTTCTCCACATAGGGTGAAAAGAGAAAAGGATCCCAGTAGTCCTCACCACTGAGGACTCCGACATCCGTACCCGCTAATGCCACTGCAGGTACCTACAGTCTTTCCTGCCAAGGATACCTGCAGTCTTCACAGACATTGAGCTCAGCTGATGGAGCTGCATGGAGATCATGTTACTGCATCCTACCTCAAGGCAGATTTACTGTACCCCACCAGCTGATACTCTCATAGCCACCCACTGGTGAAAGACTTTGACAACTGAATCTAGTTCAAAAAGGCTGCAAGGTGTTACTGTTCTCTCAAATGCACAGATATAAATAAAAGGCCATTAGCAACAAACAAACCAAAAAAAAAAAAGTAAGGAAACATTATGCTACCCCCAAAAATAATTTTCCGGTAAGTGTCCTTGAAGTAATAATGGAAATCTATGAGTTACCTGAGAAATAATTTAAAATAATTATTTTAAGAAGGCTCAGCAAGATGCAAAAGAACACAGATGACTAAATGAACTCAATAAGGCAAAACAGCAACAGACTGAGAAGTTTGACAAAGACATAGAAATTATCAAAATGAAACAGAAATTCTGAAACTGAAGAACACAATGACTGATACAAAACAAATGCAGTAAAATACATCAATAGCTAAGAAGAAGAAACTGTGGCCTCAAAGACAGATCTCTTGAAATTATTCAGAGAAGAAAATAATATAAAAATAAAAAAAAAGAGTAAAGAAAGCCTACAGGACTTACAGGGTATCATCAAATAAACCAATACACGCCTTAGGAGTATCCAATAAAGAGAAGAGAGTGAGAGTCAGAAAACATTTTTAAAGAAATAACGGCTAAAACTTCCCAAATCTTGGTAAAGACTGGAACATTCAGATCCATGAAGCTCAAATGTTCTCACACAGATTTAATCCAAATAGGACTTCACAAGGCACTTAATCAAACTGTACCAAGTCAAAGAGAATTTTGAAAGCAGCAAAAGAAAAACAACATGCCACATACAAGGAAACATCCATAAATTTAACAGTAGATTTCTCCAAAGAAACCTTGCATCCTAGGAGAGAGTGAGATGATATACTCCAAGAGCTGAAAGCAAAAAACAAACAAAATTTCCAATCAAGAATGCTTTATCCAGCCAAGTTGTCCTCAATAATGATGGAGAAATAAAAGACCTTCCCAGAAAAGTTGAAAGAGTTTTACATCACAGGACCTGTTTTACAAGAACTAGTAAAGGGAGTTCTTCAAGCTGAAATTAAAGTATACTAGTTAGTAATATGAAAACATATAAAAATACAAAATGTGCTGGTGGAGGTAAATATATAGTCAAATTCAGAATACTCTAATACTGAAATGGTGGATATAGATCACTTTTAAAGACAATATAAGGGTTAAAAGACAAAATGACTTAAAATAACTAGAGCACCCTTGAATATCAAATTTTTTTTAAATAATAACTATAGATAAATAATGGTTTATTTTTACACCATATTAAATATATATAAATTGTGACACCAATAATATAAATAGGTACTGGGAAAGAGACAGTTAAAAAAATGTACAGAATTTGTATGCTACTGCTTCATTCCATAGTATCGGCAAAAACAATGCAAGCTATTAAAATACAGGTATCTCTGTAATCCCAGCACTTTGGGAGGCTTAGGTAGGAGGATTTCTTGAGCCTAGGAATTCAAAACCAGCCTAAGTAACATGGCAAAACCCAATCTCTACAAAAAAAAAAAAAAATACCAGGTGTGATGGCATGTGCCTATAGTTCCAGCTACTCAGGAGGCTGAGGTGGGAGGATCGCCTGAGCTCAAAAGGTTAAAGCTGCAATGAGCCATGATGGTGCCACTGTGCTCCAGCCTGAGTGACATAGTGAGACCCTGTCTCAGAAAATAATAATGATAAATAAAATAAAATAGAGATATCAAATGTCATTATAATAATGTATATTAAGTGATTTAACTAATGATAATCAAAAGAAAACATAATTTAGATTCTAATTTGATTGATTTTACTGAAAATAGCATTTAAAACCTGTTAGATCACTTCTCTTATTTTAACTCAAATGATCAAAGAATGTTTGCCTAATTATACTAAATAGCTCTTCGCTGTAGGATCAGGGTATGGCACACTCAACAAGGTGACCAATGTATTAGAATTTCTAAAAGATGAGAAATAATATCTTGACAAATTTCTTAGCTCATCGTTTCACACAATTACAAGCATCAAGTCAACACTGGGTACAGAATTTAGCCCAAGATTTTACTAACAAAGATTAAAACATTGATGATCAGAATCTTTGTGCTTTGTAATTGCAGCAAGGCACTGACAGCAAGACTGTGCTGACCTTTAGGATGGAGAGATACCCTAACCAATCATGGTGCTACTTACTAGAACCTAAAGAACTGGGAGCGTTTGTCCTATTCAAACTCACTTATTACTCTGAGCCTTTTGCTGGCTGGAAGACTAGTGCTCAATTGATCAGGCTTTCAAGCCAGTTTCAAATAATAAATAAAAGAGAACAAGCACTCTCATTTTTTTTACATGCCTTATTTCATCATTCAGGGAGAACCTCAACTGATTCAAAAAAAAATACGTGCTTGTGTTTCTCTTCTTTTTATCTGTCTCTGATTCTTGCATCCAAACTTGATATTATACATGAAATTAAGAGCCAAATTGTATGCACAATGATTGTAGACTCCTGGTTTTCATAATAAGGGTGAGAAAATAAAATATAGGAAGCCTAACAAGTCTCAGAGCTATGTTAAAAGGCTTAACTTTGGTAATAACATACAATTGGTGGCATTTTGATTTGTGTATATGAAAAAGTTCAGCTCTTTTGAGCAACAGTTAGAAGATATATATATTTTAAATGAACACTTTCCTCTAGTAATTTCCCTCTAGTTAGCAACCAGCCTGCTTGAGATAGTACTTTCCATTCACCGCCTTCAATTCCTCACTTTTTATTCCTCATGATATTTTGGCTTCCACTTTCACTTTCATTAGAAGCTTTTATTTTTCAGGGATATTTATAATTTTTTTATATTAATCTAATGATTCCTGTTCATTCTTACCTGAACTAGAATATGACATCTCAGCAGAATATAGCTGCCATGGTCTAAGTATACATCACCACCTCCAAACCACCGCCCCACCCCTGCCCCTGCCAAAATGTATATGTTGTAATCCTAACCCCCAGGCAATGGTATTAGGAGGGCCTTTTGAGAGGGGATTAGGTCATGAGGTAAGACCCCCCCACCCCCATAAATGGTATTAGTGCCCTTCTAAAAGAGGCTCCAGAGAGTTGCCTTTCCTTTTCGACCATTGAGAACACAGTGAAACGGCACCATTCTATGAATCAGAAAGTGGATCCTCACCAAACAGTGTATCTGCTGATACCTTGATCTTGGACTTGCCCACCTCCAAAACTGTGAGAAATAAATTTCTGCTGTCATAAGTTACCAGTTTATGGTATTTTGTTATAGCAAAACAGATTAAGACAATTATCACTGTTACTTACTCTTAACTTCTTAAAACCCTAAGTTTTCTTGGCATCTGGACAACTGAGTAGTCTCTTTCTTACCCTTCTGGCTGCTTCTCCCAAACCTTCTCTTTTCAACTTATTTTCTTTTACCTATTTGTTAAAAAGTTGATACTTGCAGATTTATACCCTTGAATCTGATCTTATCTACATCTTCCCTTCTCCTCCCTCCTTTCTCTGTCTCTATTTCCCTCCACTCTTTCTGGTTGATCTCATCCTTTTTTATCACTTCAATTATCTATGTCTACATCTATATCTATCTCTATGTATCTCTAACCCAGGATAGAGTGTAGTGGCATGATCTCAGCTCACTGCAACCTCTGCCTCCTGGTTGCAAGTAATTCCCTTGCCTCAGCCTCCTGAGTAGCTGGGATTAGAGGCACACACCACCACACCTGGCTAATTTTTTAGCATTTTTAGTAGAGAAGAGGTTTCACCATATTCACCAGGCTGGTCTTGAACTCCTGACCTCAGGTGATTCGCCCGTCTCTGCCTCCCAAAGTGCTTAGGTTACAGGCATGAGCCACCATGCCCAGCCTATCTATCTATCGATATATTATTAATAACTATATATATGTGTATACACACACACACACACACACACACACACACACACACACACACACAGTACAGATCTTTTCCAAAACAGCAAATTAATATATTTAATGATTAGGCATCTCTGTGTGGACTTCTCACATTCAACTCCAAATCAACATACTTCAATCTAATCTCATCTTTCCATACAACATCTTTTCTTTGATGTCACTCATTGTAAATTGTTGCACCATTTAACAAGTCACTTAAAACAGAAATCAGAGAATCATCTTTTACTCTTTGATCTCCCTCCAAAACCATTCAACTAACAACTTTGATTAATTCTTCTTCAATATTCCATTCTTGTCCATTAACTACCCTTTATTTAGGACTCAGTATTTTTCACCTGTAATTTTGAAATGGCATCTTTCTCTCTTCTATGGCAGCCAGAATGAGGTTTCTAAACTTCAAAATAGCTCATGTCATTCTTCTGCCTAAATCTCTGTAGTAGTTTCATATTTTTTCTCAAAATCAAAATTTTTAGCTCTCTGGACTCTACAGCTGTTATATGTTTCTCTTAAAGTCCAGACCAGCATTTTCAATCCCATTCTCATTTTCCCAAATATCTTTGCCTTGCTCACTTATGTCCTACTCATCCTTACATCTAAATTTAGACATAACGGTGTCAATAAATCTTCCCTAAAGCCTGAGCCTAGGTGAAGAACTAGATTTGGTTTCATATTGCTGCAATATTACATTATCAAATGAAATTCTAGTTTTCATTCCAGTAGAGAACAGCCCTTTTAAGATAAAGATTATATACCATACCTTAATGCCTAGCACATAGTAAGTACTCAATCAATATTTATTGACTAACTGGCCATCCAATGATAATTGGGGTGGGGCAATAGTTTTCTTCATATGTCAATGTCAGGTAAGACTGTATTTACTCAAAAAGATGTCCTTTTCTATAGAGTTCTTTCTGTTGAATATTTGAATTTAAATGTTGGAGCAACCTGCCAAATGACAGAAACTTGGCAATGATGTATGCTGCCTCAATTGAGACATATTATTTTGTATGAGCACTAACATTTAGAAAATTGAAATCTCTTTCAGAAATCTTTTAATTAGGTAGTCTTTTTTTCTGTTTACATATGATATTGCTCATCCTATCACTAATAGAAATTAACTTGAATTTCCTTTGGAATGTACATTGATAATTATTCTTACTTCTCAGATAATTGCAGCAAAGAGTGGCAATGAACAAGTTTTGCTTAAAGTTGGTGTAACCCCCAAAACTCTGAACATTCATTACAGATCCAATAGTTACATCATTTCTAAAGACTACAGCAAGGATTGAGTGCCTTGTTGGCTATTTTTTACTTCCAAAGCACAAAGAAAGCCTCCTTTAGTCTTGGTAAACTGTTGCCTAACCCACAACATTATCTAGTTCTAGTTACGGGACATTTTAAGTATTTACAGATAATGAGGATTTAACAAAGCCCATTGAATTATTTCCAAAATTGTGTGTGTATATGAGCATCTGGAGCAGGAACTAAACCATTGATTGGGCTTCTAAATGAATTCATAACTTAAAAGAAATGAACAGCCACTGGTAATAATTTTATAGGTAAAATGAAAGGTAATAGAAAATAATTTTATAGAAAAAATAAAAGGTTATAATCCACTTGAATACTTCCATCTAAGAAGAGAGTATCCTTGGAAGAGAGAAGAAGTTAGGCATTTGCTAAATCAATTAAAATTGTTAATATCTAATAAAATAGTTATATTTTAATGTACTTTACTACATATCAAATTATAATCTAGAAATAAGGGAAATAAGAGAATTGTCTTTGGGATTTTAACTTTTATGTACAAGTGAAGGCCACAGAACTGATTCTGGCATATAGAGTCTTGTTTGGTTTACTAAAACAAAATTACTTCTACAATATTGTAAGAGTGCGCCTACTCAACACTTAAGCATAGCTTTCTTGCACCTTCTCCTGATAATGCCTAAATTCATTTTTTACCTTATCTGCTAAGTGAATCCCTCATATATTTTTAGTCAATTTTCTATTTGCCTTTAGCTTTGCAGACCTAATAGTCCATTTCTTTATACAGCCTCAGGTTCTTTGACTGAGTTAAAGTTGATTTAGGGTCTAGAATCAAAAGAGCAAGAAAATTATTAAGGATGAAAAAGAAAAGAAAAACTCTCTGAAATACTTAATTGAAAACATGGATTAGCATCTGCTATAAAAAAAAATCTTGCCTCAAATCTTGGAAAATTCCTTGTGCTTAAGAAAAAATGATATAGATCTCCTACAAAGTCCAGAATACCAAAATCTTCTCAACAGAGAAATATCAATTTAAAATCATGTTTTAAACAATTTTATCAGAATTTTTTATTCTAAATAAATGCACAGAAATTAGTTTGAAATAAAATGATTGTGTTTAGGGTCTTTTTAGTTGGTAAGAGTCCAACACATTATTTTGGTTGGTTTCCAAACAACAGCTTGGCTACACCTCAGCAAATATGAAAAAGTGAGTTTTAAGATAAAGATGACAGTAAGTACACACACTTCAGTTGGAGACAATTTCATTTTTCTAATCCCATTCTGAATGACTATCTTGGAACCCCAGTGCCATACCATGAAAGAGTCCTGGAAAGCTGCCTTCAGACTATCTCATGGTTTTCACTAACTTTTACATAGAGAGCTTTGATCTTGTCCCAGAATTGCAATTAGATACTTTGCACTGCTCTTCTGAGTGCTACGGTATAACTCTGGTTCTGAGTCTAAGGGAAAAAAAAAAAAAAAGTACGGTAGGATTTTGAAAAAAACAAACAAACAAAAAACAAAACAAAACAAAACAAATTAACAGGAGGAAAAAACAAACATAAAAGTAAAGTCATAAAAAAAGAGTACCATGATCTAGGACTGGTCTTGAATTTAATAAACCTAAGTTGGATCTCAGAACATCTCTCCTTAAAGAAGACTCATTTTGTGCAATCTCCTGCTTAACTTGGCAAGGAGTTCAAATCATGGTAGCTTTGGGATGATTTTCTATTAACACTGATTATCTTTCTCTGCTGGATTTATTGTGTTGCTTTTGTGATGACCCAGTGAGAAATTATATATTACTGTGCACATAAAAACAGGATTAGACTGAGTACATAATAGAACCAAGAGTTTGGGATGGTTAAACAAGATTATTGATTGATACAGCTGCTATTTAAATTCCTAGAACTTCATGGAAACACAAAAAAGAAAAGTGGCATACACTTTCCTAAAGGAAGGTTTTAAGGAAACATCAAACCTTATTTACAATATTTCAACATACCACATTAGTCTGCAACCCAGAATTAAATGAGTTGTTTTGAATGTAAAAATTATTTGGTCCATAAAGTAAAGAACATGGACACAGGGAGGGGAGCACTACACACTGGGGTCCGTTGGGGGAAAATGGGGGAGGGGCAGGGGGTGGGGAGGTGGGAAGAGATAGCTTGGGGAGAAATGACAGATACAGGTGAGGGGACGGAAGGCAGCAAACCACACTGCTATGTGTGTACCTAAGCAACAATCTTGCATGTTCATCACATGTACCCCAAAACCTAAAATGCAATAAAATAAAAAAAAAAAAAGAACAAGGCCCTAAAATTAATGTATTTGCTTTAAGCAACAAGCAGGCTACCCGTGGATGACAGAGGAGGGAGCTAGGGATTGATTACACATGGCATTTCAGAGACAGGCTTGGGCAGTCAGATTATAACACCCCTAAAACTGTCCTTTTAAAATACACAAGTCAATGAGTACTGCACACGTACTCGCACATTCACACAAATATACAAATATGCAGGGTAGATCGAATGATCTGGAGTCTGTTGACCTTCATACTGTGCCTGGGTCCTTCAAATATTGATTCAGTTTAATCTTTCTTTACTGAAATGAAATATATACTCTGTGTTACACTGAGGTCTGGTCTGTGGATGCACTTCTGTAAATTGAAATAATAAATTAAATAAATTTTCTTTTAGTTACTGTTGTATATAACAGTAGCTTCTTTCCAGTGGAAGGAAACATTAACTCTCTGTGTAGCTTCCTGCTTGTTTCTGAAGCTGAACATGGTTTTTGGATATTCGAAAATAACTGACTACAATCTTTAATTCTTAAGACTTTAAAGCATTTATCTAGAGTTTACTAATTCTCCGGCATAAATGACAGCCTACCATTACAGTTCCTGATATGTGAAACCAGTGTGCCCACTGAAAGACTGAAGAGAAGATGAGAAAGCAAAGTACATTTTACCAAATTATTTGCCATGACCCCTATATAGAGCCTAATAAAAAGAGAAGAAATATCCTGATGCATGCTCCAGAGCTTTAAGCAAGTGACACCTGTTTTTTAACCCTACGCTTCTCTTCCAGTCCTAAAATAATGTTATGCTTAGCCATTATTAAGGGGTTAAAGACAATTTTAAACTATAAATAACTTAAAAAATTGTTTTGTTTAAAATCACAAATATCAGTTATCTTTTGCCTTTGTGTTGAATTCATGGAATTAAAGACTCAGAGGGAGAAGAAGGTAACATAATTAGGGCAAAGAGCTCCCAAATGCAGTCCTTAGATACATTTTTAAAAAATAGAGATGACGTCCTGAGATTTTATTATAAATTTATTAATATGAAAGAAATGCCTTTATGAGATTATGTCTATTTTATTGTCTTCTGTGAAGACATTGTTACACTGATAAATTATAATGGAAGATGGAATTTTGTATTTATTTTTATTTCAAACACTGAGAATACTGAAAAGTAAAAATGTGTTTCTTATATACAGCTCAATGTGCTTGTATTTAACTATAACCACTCTTAATTCTTTCCTCTGGAGACATAAAAAATGTAATTTTGCTTTATAAAACCTGACCAAGCCAGTCACAGTGGCTCACACCTATAATTCCAGCACCTTGGGGAGCCAGGTGGGAAGAATGCTTGAGGCCAGGAGTTTGAGACCAGCCTGGGCAACATGGTAAAACCTTGTGTCTACAAAAAATATAAAAATTAACCAGTTGTGGTAGCACATGCCTGTAGTCCCAGGTACTCAAGAGGCTGGGGTAGAAGGATTGCTTGAGCCGAGGAGGTTACGGCTAAAGTGAGCTGAGATTGTTTGAGATTGTGCCACTATATTCCAGCCTGGGGGACAGAGCAAGACTTTGTCAAAAAAAAAAAAGAAAGAAGAAAGAAGGAAGAAGGGAGGAATGGAGGAAGTGGCGGAGGGAGGAAGGAGGGAGAGGGAGGGAGGGAGAAAGGAAAAACAGTAACAAGAAAAACCCAAAACACTGACAAAGTAGAAACAAAGATACTGTTCCCCAAAACCTTCTACAGGTTGAGCTTTTCTAGCTTCTTGGATTCTTTCTTCAGTTACACTATAAACTAACAATTTTCCAAAATATATTGATTAGAAATATAGGTATTATTCCAAATGTGGTCTTACCAGTAGTTATATTATGTTTTCATGATGCACATTTATTAATGCAGACCCTGCTCACCTAATAGTTAAAGGAATGTCAATGCCTGCTCTCCTAAACCTCTACTTAAGTTTCACAATCTTCCTTTTGAGAATGGGTTCTTAGTGATATTTCTTGAACATAAGGACAACACTCAGTTCAATTCAATAGAACTTACTTAATTACCAAAACACTGCATTATAGGTAGTTTTTGTCCTCTAAGAAAAGGATTCCTAAACACACAATTCCAATCAGTATTGTCGGTCCCATGACAGAGATACACCCAAAGAGCTTTATAAGGAGAGTTGAGGAGGTAGAAGGGAATGGGTATTCAAAGGACATTCCAAAACATAATTTTCACTTCTTTTGTTCTCAGATAGCACAAAGAGTTTCTTATGTTAATAAACTCTATTGGAAGAAAAAGAAGATATGATGTGAAGAAATGAGCAGTCTACAATTAACCACCTAACTGAACGTTGTTAAATAATGTATAACTGATGGCCATCTTAAACCAGAACAAAAATATTCTTAATTAAATCATCTCTCTCACATTGACAATATCATACTATCTGTATATCTTTCTCACTCTGTCTAGAAAGTGTATGAGTTTGTAAATGGGATTTAAAAGTAATCAGAATCTGCATAATGTCCCTCACGTGTATTTATTTGACATTTACAGAGAGCTCTATGTTTGTGTGTGTGTGTGTGTGTGTGTGTGTGTGTGTATATATATATATGTATGTATAATATAGATATACTTACTAATTTGTGCAGTGGTCCAGAATTGCTTTGGTGGCTTTTATTACAATCTCCTAGAAAAGTAGGCCCACATATACAGAATTCTACAACAAAAAAATTCGTGGGGAGTTGCAGAACACAGGCAGTTTGGTGCTTTTGTCTACAAAGCTATCTTTGACCTTTATGAAATTCACTGAAGTTATTCTTACTTTGTTCATTTACCATAGCTCAATACAATTTCTTTCTTGGAATCAACTATTTTGAACTACTGTTGGCTTTTGGCCTCCCGTCATAATATGAATTTTCTCAACTTTTTCTCCTGAAACTTAAGAAAAGAGTATCAAACCAAAGATTTTCTTAGATGGAGTATATTTAAGTCTTGGCAGTGACTGCCACTTGAATTCACATTGAGCTTTTCTTCTGAAAACCTCAAAGTCTCTGCAAATCTCATATGACCTCAGAATATTCTGTGGGAAGGAGGAGGCTGGGCATGCTTAGTGGGCAGTGGTCATGCTTAGTGGACAGTGGTCATGCTTAGTGGACAGTGGTCATGGCCATACCAACCCCTGAGAGCTCCATGTGCTTCACACAGGGCACCAGGACCAGGGCCAAAAATAAAACATTAAAGGAAAAACCTAGGTAATTATATTCACATGATGAAGGATAATCTTAATTTATTCAATCTGTTTCAGACAGAGGGAAATTAAAATGTGCTTAGCCTCTAAAATATCAACACTAAATTATGGCAACTTTTTTATCTTTCTTTGAGAGAAAATTTTAAAAGAATAGAAACCAAAACCAAATTTGCTCTGCAACCCCGTTACCTTTACACAAAATCATGTCAGTTGTATCCAGTTGCCAAGATCTTCTACAATAGATGATGTCTACAAGTTTATTTTAATTTTTTTACCTTAACATTTTTTAATCAGTGCTTTTGCTTTCCTTTAAGATATGTTGAAGAATACATTTTGAGTGATGTATATACTGACTGTGATTCCATTTACAGCAAAACAATGAAAGCAGTTGGTGTTGTGATGGTGTTAATATATTCATGCAATATATTGTTAGACATATGGGGATCCAGGTTTTTTCTGTGCTTGTAAAATTGAAAAGGAAACTTCTAGACATGCATTTTACGTACATAAGATACAGTGTTCAAATAGGGACAATGTACGAGAACATCAGTACTTGTCAGCTACATGCTGTCAGCAAAGATAAGATTTCAGTGCATGGTATTTTAGACTTCATTATATTGTCCCACGGGCGTTCCAAAAAAAGTAGCAGGTAAAAAATCAGGAGCATTCAAATGAAATGATACTCAAGGGGTGAAGAGTGTTTTCTTCCCCCTCAAATTGTCGCTATTGACAGAGTTGACTTCACGTTGCCATTGAACTATGACAAGGTGATTATTTTTAAAAACCAAAATATGGTGCATAATACATTTTAGCCTGAAGCTAAAAGTTAAGTGTGAATATTCATTCATTTTTACTCTTCCTTGGGAAAAAAAAAATGTGGCTGGAACAGCAAATAAAGTGTTAAGGTATATCAATTGCACAGAGTTAATGAATGATATTTAAATAAAATTATTTTTAACAAAGGGGATTTTTAAAAAATGTCTTGACACTCAGATTTTGTTAAGGAGGAGGAGGAATTAGTTTTTTATTCACAGTCTCCTGAATATCAACATGAGGAAAAGTTAACGAATTTAAATATAGTGAAGTATTTTGTCTCCACAAACAGAAGACACACATGCTCACACAAAATTGACAAATATAAGTGTACCTGTCAGCAGGTATACTCCATAGGGCCAGAAGTTTGTGCTAAGGAAGATCAATCTTACAGTAGTTTTAAGAGCTGGCTATGTAACATCCTCCTCCAAATAGAATGAATATAGTGTCTCTTTGTTTTAATTCTGCAAGTGGCCAGAGTTACAATCAGTGGCATGACTTGGCCAAGGTCAGGCAGTAAGTCAGTAAACAAGTTCACCTTCCTTTGCCTACATTGTAATAAGTTAGGAGTAAGGCCTGGCTTCAAAGACTGCATAGAGTTTTAGATGCAAGTGTTCCTTTCAAGAACAGTTAATTCAGAATTCAGAAGATTGATTTGGTCAATTTTTTCTCAGCTAGGCCCACAAAGACCTACTCAACTTGTTTATTCAGAATTTGTATTTAATCTAGTATCTTAGTTAAAAAACACTTTTTCATTTAATAACTTTTCTATGCCTGCAGACACAAGCCCACAAACCTTAGATAATAAAAATTCTATTCATTTGTCCTTTTCAATTTTATCTACCTGGGTAAATAGAGCAAAATTCCTTTCTTTTTAAATTTTAAATTAATTTTTTTTTTATTTTTATTTTTTGGAGACGGAGTTTCACTCTTGTTACCCAGGCTGGAGTGCAATGGTGCGATCTCGGCTCACCGCAACCTCCGCCTCCTGGGTTCAGGCAATTCTCCTGCCTCAGCCTCCTGAGTAGCTGGGATTACAGGCACGCGCCACCATGCCCAGCTAATTTTTTGTATTTTTAGTAGAGACGGGGTTTCACCATGTTAACCAGGATGGTCTCAATCTCTTGACCTCGTGATCCACTCGCCTCGGCCTCCCAAAGTGCTGGGATTACAGGCTTGAGCCACTGCGCCCAGCCAATTCCTTTCTTTTTAAATGTTGGCAAGGAAAAATAAAGTCAGATAGGCAAGAAAGAATTCTTTACTTCAATCCAGATAACAAAATTATAATATCACGTTTCATTTTCAAAACTCTTCCTTTAAGTGTCAAGATACAGTATATCTTTTCTCATGGACACTTTAAATATCAATTCCTGTCTCATCTTCAGTCACAGGACAGTGACTCTGCTACTAAAGTCTATCTTCTTTCACTTCTGCTCATAAAATGAGCTTCCTGATATTGTTTTAGATTCACAAAGAATAAAAGTTACAGCAAAGTTCTTACCTTTATATAAATAAACTGAAGTGAATTGTAAATCAATTCTATTTTGGGGGTTAACATTACTTATTTTGATATAACGTCATATAAAATATCAGAAACAAACAAAAAATCTACTTTAATGCAATATGAAAATTCACAAATTTAAGTGATATTTGTTGACTCCTTCATGGAATGTTTGCAAAATTTTACCCGACGGATTTATCTTCTTATAATACTACCAAAAAGCAACTAGCTTGCTGCATATAGTTAAATACAACCCAGAGGGAAAGAAAAGTCAACATTTTGGATGCTAGTTATCTTTGACAAATATGTTCTAAGATTATGTAATCCTCATTAAATTCAAGTTTACATAAATAATACCAGAATTAGGTTAAAGCTTTTCTTTCTTTCCTTTTTGAAAAAAATCTTAAAGGTTGAAATAAGGCTAGAGAAAAATCTTAAAGGATTTAAGAATAAAGCAGATTTCTAAGAACTTTTGTGGTATCAATTTACAAGCATCTAATCTTCCAACTATAAACAGTTATGATATGACCTGGGATTGAGGTAAGAGCAGTTTATACCATAGGGCATACTGTGTCCAATGGAGAAAAGCCAGGACTTAACCATAAAGGAAAATATTTATAAAGTTGATCATGCAAAAATCAACAATCTGTGCTTAAAGAAAAATAAAGCCAAATGACAACTTGAGAAAAAAATCATGTTATAAAAAATAACACATTTTCCTAATACATAAATTGATCTTTCCAAGTGATAAGAAAAACCAAAATGGGCAAATGGTTCAATAGTAGAAAACATGTTATTTTGCTCATAACCACAGAAATGCAAATTAAAACTATACTGAGATTACATTTTTACTTTACCAATTTAATAAAGATTAAGAATTTGCTAACATATTGATTTGGCAAGTGGACAGAAAACAAAGAGATCTTCTTTTACTCAAATGATAACAGTGAAAATTGTTGAAACCTAGATGAAATGCAATTTGGCAATATGTATCAAAATGTAAATCTCATCATTCTTTGAACTAGCAACTCCTAGCTATTAGGATTTTACCTAAAGATACAAATTTTATCACATTCTAATAACATACAAGTATATTTATGTCAGAGAATATTTTCTAATAGCGAAGAGGAAGCAACCTAAGTACTCACCAACTTAGAACCGATTACTGAAATTATACCCAGAAAATGCAATACAATTCAGCTATAAACAAAAATGAGAAAATTTTTTGCATATTAATATAGAAATAAATGAAAAATGTATTATTAGAGGGAAAAAGCAAGACACACAACTGTATAATATGCCAGCTTTTGTTATAGAAACACTATATATATATAAAATTGTAAATACTTGTGTATGTCCATGTGTCTCTAGATGGATAAAAAATAAAATAATAACAGATGTCCTAAGGAAGGGCAACTGCATGACTAGGGGAGGGGCAGAATGGAGACTCCATGGGGATTCTGCTATGTTCTAAAATAGTATTTAGATGTACAATTTAAGGAATTTATAACAGAACAAAGAGTTTTTCTAAGTTTTAAATCCACCGACATACTAGAAATCTCAGGACTTGTGCTTTCTAAAGTAAATAGGTCATGGCATTTCTCAAGAGACAAAGCTCTCACAATAGTTTTTTTTTTTTTTTTTTTTTTTTTTTGTTTTTTTTTTACTGTAGTTTTAAATAGAACATAGAACACAGAGGTGTCATCAGCTGGCCTGTAAATCACCTAGATGAGCTTCACATCATCATGTGCCTACAAAAAGACACCACAGGAAGAAGTAGACAAGGCTGATAGTAAACTACAAAAAATTAACACTTGAAGATGACATGACTGAGTCACCAACAGTAAAGCAAAAGTACATTTATTATTTGGAGTAAAGTTCATAGATTTCTCTAACACAGCCACATTTCCTTGTTAAGGCATCCATGCGTAAAAATATTATACAACTTCAAAATGGCAACTGAAGTAAAATTTGGGATAGAAAATAAAGCAAATCTAGCTAGTTTATATGGGGAAAAACTAATTAGATTGATTTTATTAGTGTGAACCTCTGACTATGTGAGATAATTTGGCTCCAAATTATATTTAAAAATGCAGAGTCATGTTGACCATGTTGTAGGACAAAATACAAATTACTATTCTGAAAATTAACGAATCTTGCTTGAAACATAATACTCTTTAAAGAGGACTAAAATGCAAGGCAAGCTTTACCATTCAGTGTGCAAAAGAAAAAAAAAAACGTATCTCTCTGTATCTCAATACAAAGAAGATAAGTACTGTTTTATACACTTTGCAAAAATAGTCTTTTCAAAGCATCCTGAGCAAATAGAACAAAGCTGGAGGCATCATATTACCTGACTTGAAAGTATATTACAAAATTAGAGGAACCAAAACAGCATGGTACTGGTGTTAAAGCAAACATATAAACTGGTGGAACAGAATACAGAACCTAGAAATAAATCCACACATTTACAGCTAAATCATTTTTGATGAAGATGCCAAATAACACACATTTGAGGAAAGAACAATCTGTTCAATACATGGTACTAGGAAAACTGAATATGCATGTGCAGAAGAATACAACTGGACCCTGATCTCTCATCATACACAAAAATAAGATCAAAATGGATTGAACACCTAAATGTAATACTTGAAACTATGAAACTACTAGAAGAAAGCATTAGGGAAATGCTCAGGACATTGGTCTGGGTAAAGATTTTCTGTGTAAGACCTAAAAGCACAGACAATCAAAACATCTTAAAATGTAATTATATCAAGCTAAAAATCTTCTGGAGAGCAAAGAAAACAATGAACAAAATGAAGAGACAACCTACAGAATGGGAGAAAATATTTGCAAACTACCCATCTGACAAGGGATTAGTAACCAGAATATACAAGGAAGTCAAAAAACTCAACCAAGAGGAAACAAATAATCTGATTACAAAGCGGTAAAAATCTAAATAAACATTTCTCAACAGAAGACACACAAAAAGCCAACAAGCATATGAAAAAAATGCTCCATCACTAATCATCAGGGAAATGCAAATCAAAACCGCAGCAAAATATTATCTCATCCCAGTTAAAATGGCTATTATCAAAAAGATAGAAAATAACAAATCCTAGCAAGGATGCAGAGAAATGGAAACTCTTATACATGGTTAGTAGAAATGTAAATTAGTGCAACCACTATGGAAAACAGTATGGACATTTCTCAAAACACTAAAAATAGAACTACCGTATGATCCAGCAGTCCCACTGCTGGGTATATATCCAAAAGAAGGGAAATCAGTACATCAAAAAGATATCTGCATTTTATCTCATGCGTATTGCATCTCTCTTCATAATAGCCAAGGTATAGAATCAATCCAAGTTCCATTAACAGATGAATGTATGTGTGTGTGTGTGTGTGTGTGTGTGCGCATGTATATAACCACATGCAATGGAATATTATTCAGCCATAAAGACAGAAGGAGATCCTGTCATTTACAACAACATGGAAGGAACTAGAGGACATTATATTAAATAAAATAGGCCAGGCCCAGAAAGACAAATAGCACATGTTCTCACTCATTTGTGGAAGCTAAAAGAAAAGATCAATGATCTCACAGAGGTAGTGAATAGAATGAATAGAATGGTGATTATCAGAGGCTGGGAAGGGTATAAGGAAGAGAAGGATAAAGTCTGGTTGGTTAATGGGTACAAAAATACAGTTAGCTAGAAGGACTATATTCTACTGTTTGATACCAATATACGGTGACTATAGTTAGCAATAATTTATTTTATAATTAAAAATATCTAAATTAGAAGATTTTGAATAGTTCCCTAAACCAGAAATAATAAATGTTTGAGGTAATGTGCTTCCTAATTACCCAGATTTGGTTATTACACATTATATTTCTATATCGAAGTATCAGATGTACCCCCATAAATATGCATAATTATTATGTAATAATAAAAAGAAACTCTCTTTCAACTATTGATGTCATTGCAAGAAAAACTATATTATCAAAATTACTATTATTAAAACCAATTCTGTATCTTCTAATAGATTTCCATATCTAATCAATAATTTTTCTGCTATTGGTATCTCACTTATGCTTTCAATTTTATATACTTGAAGTCTAGAAAACAGATAATCTCAAAGCTTCAGTTAGCCAAGATTGAGATGTTAAAGCTGGTCCCCCAGGACACACATGGAGAACTTGGGGCAAGGATGGAACTTTATGTATCAGAATTTAGTGTTCACCTTAAAAATGCTATATATGTGGATATCAATTAAAGAACTTCTTTTAGGCACTAGAAATTTTATGGTTTTCCTGTATTTTCCAATAATTTTCTTAATAGTTCTATGGAGAAGGTCTTATTATCCCCCACTTATAGATAGTACACAGGCTCAGACAATTAAGGAGCATGACTAGTCTGAGACAGAAGGGAGATACCATCATGGGTTGTCCTCATTCTAAGCTTCTGAGCTTGCCCAGTCCCTAAATACATTTGAGAACAATGGCCCTACTATGCTGGCCATCCTGGTCTCAGCTGGTGACAATGAGCTAATGATTGTGGGGTGGGGGTGGGGGAGTGGGGGGGTGGGGAGGTGGGAAGGGGAAGCACTGACCCTTCTATTCCCGACACCAGGACAGCAGAGATGAGTAAGCTTTAATGGGAAGAAGAATGACAAGCATTGGATATTAAGAGTTATGGAGTCCATAAACCATTGGTCCAGCTTGCATGAAAATTCCCCATTTATTTGGATACTTAGGATAATTTGATTTAGTTTATTAAGAGAACTTGCTGGGCTTCTTAAATAAATATATTTAGTCTCTTCTATAGTTAAAGCATTAAGCAGCAAAAACTTCCTATTCTATTATCTCACCAAGTGGCTGCCAGTTTATTCAGATTCTCTCATCAAAAAAGCCCCTCCAAAGAGTACTCCTCACTAGCCATCATTTCCTCTACTGCCTTGCCATTCTGCAACCTATGGCAGTCTGATTTCTGCATCTATCACTAAAATCATTCTCTTTCTTGGTCCATGAAGCCCATTCATTCTTGTACTTATTGAAAGCCAGCTAAAACACACCAGGTATTATTATAAATACAGCAGTGAACAAAACAAAGTTCCTTCCCTCATGAGCTTATAGTGAGAGTGACAGGAAAGGGAAAAATAATCAAGTAAATGCAGAGGGTGTGAGACGGTATAAAATATGCAGAACAAAATCAAGCCAGAGTACAGGGACAGGTAGCTTCTGGATCATGCAAGGGTAAGTGCTACCTTTTTATGTACTGGAATTGGGAAAGGTTTCATAGAAAGTGAGCATCCTGTGTGAATGCAGGAAGGAGTGCATTTCAAGGAAGAAACAAGAGCAAGTCCCTGGGGCAGAAGAGTCCTTGGCAAGCTTAAATAAGAGAAAGGAGGCCAGAGTGTCTGGTGCAGTGTAAATGAGGGGCAAAGAGGTCAGTAGGACAGCAGGAGCCAGATTGCATGGGGCAAAATGTTTTAATTCATTAAAGGACCTTAGAGTTTCAGTATCTGAAGAAAAGAATTCAATTTTTTAAAAAAATAAACAGTGACAAATTCTGATCAGTTTTAGAAATCCAATGGAAATGGACAATATAAATACATTTTTAAAATTTAAATACCACTTATAATTGCATTAAGAGCATAAAATATGCAAATTTGATCCAAAACATGCACTGAAAACTGCAAAATACTTTGAGTAAAATTAAAGAAAGTATTGAGTATTGAAAGTATGAATAAATGAATAGGAATTTATTTTTAGTGAAAGCCTATAAAATAGAGACATATGCCTTCTATACAGATTGAAAGACTCAATAAGATATCAATTCATCTCCAAAATAATCTATAAACATCATATAATTTCAGTTAAAAAAATCCAGCAGGTAAAAGCTGAAATGTAAAGTATTATTTTTTAATATGGAAATACAAAAGTCCTAGAATCACTAAAACAATTTTGAAAAAGAAAAAATAAATAATTTGAGGAACTTTCAATACTTATCATAAAGCAAAATTTATCAAGACAATATAAAATTAGAATAAGTAGAGACATATAGATCAATGGAATAGAATAGAAAATCCAGAAATAGACCTACATATATGATAGCCATTGATTTTCAACAAAAGTTTCAAGGCAATACAGTGGAGAGAGAATTAACCTTTTCAACAAATAGTACTGGAACAACTGTCATGAAACATCTGATAAAATAAAGCCCTATCTCACATCATACACACAGTGAAACTCAAAATGAATAATAGAACTAAATACAGAACTGAAGGATTAAATCTTCCAGGAAAAAAAAAGAGAACATCTTTGCAACCTTGGGACAAAGATTTCTTCAACAGAAACCACAGACACAGAGACACAAATATCCAGACACAAGCACACAGACACATAAAATACTAATCATAAAGGAGAAAAAATAGTAAACTGAAAACTTCTTCTCTTCAAAGGACACTTTTAAGAAGATATAAAGGCAAAACGCGGATTGAAATAAAAGTAGTAACAGTATATATTATATATGTAATGTACATGTAACATATATCTAACAAAAGTCTTTTTAAGCAACAATTTATTATATCTCATGATGTTATGAGTTTGCTGGACTTAAGTGGCCAGTTACTCTACTCTGTTTTTTAATAGCTGTGGTCATTTGTATGGCTGCATTTGTTTGGGAACCCAGCTGGGGCTGGAATCTAACCAATACCTTGCACCCAGAATATATATAGAACACAACTGGATAATAAAAGAATAAAATTCAATTAAAATGTGTAACAGTATTACACAGACACTTCACATGAGACACAAATGGTTAATAAGTCCATGAAAAAAGGTTCAACACATTAATCATTAGGGGGAAATAAGTTATAATTATTAGGGGAAAAAGACAGTGGGATTACCACTACATTACCATTAGAATGCCTAAAACTTTTAAAAATTAGCAATACCAAGAAGTGGTGATAGTGTGAAACAACTGGAACTCTGATGAAAAAATTTGCTCATGGTAGTTTTCAATGTTATCGCCTCTTTAGAAAACAGTTTGATGGTTTCTTATGTTAAACATGCATATATGATATGATTCAACAAAACTACACCTGTATACATTTCTCCAAGAGAAAGAAAACTATAACCACAAAATGACTAAGACAATAATGTTCACAGTAGCTTTATTAGTAATAGCCACAAATTGGAAACCCAAATATCTAAACTGTGGTGTATTTATTAAAAAGGATGCTAGTCAGCAATATGAAAGAACAAGCTGCAATACACAAATAACATTAATGAATCTCAAAAGCAGCTCAAGTGAATGAAGCTGGGCACAAAAGTACAGTACCTGTCCCACCTCCCATCTGTTGGGGATATGTTCCAAAACCCCTAGTGAATGCCTGAAACCACAGATAGTACCAAACCCTGCAGTACAGTCATATACCACATAACAATATTTCAATAAACAACAAATTGTATATTCAAGCTTGCTCAACCCGTTGTGCACAGCCAGCATGTGGCCCACGATAGCTTTGAATGCAGCTCAACACAAATTCATAAACTTTCTGAAAACACTATGAGATTTTTTTTATTTTGCAATATTTTTAGCTCATCAGCTATTGTTAGTGTATTTCATGTGTGGCCCAAGACAATCCATCTTCTTCCAATGTGGCCCAGGGAAGTCAAAAGAATGGATATCCCTGGAATGGTGGTCTCATAAGTTATAATAAAGTGAAAAATTTTCTGTTGCCTAATGATATAACCATCATAACATACTACAGTGCATTACTCACCTGTTTGTTGTGATGCTGGTGTAAACAAACCTATTGCCGGTCTTATAAAAGTTCAGCACATACAATTATGTACAATACATAATACTTGATAATGATAATAGGTGACTGGTTTATGTATTTACTATGCTTTACTTTTTAATGTTATTTTAGAGTGTACTCCTTCTACTTACTAAAAAAAAGTTAACCATAAAAAAGCCTCAGGCAGGCCTTTCAGAAGGTATCAAGAAGAAGGCTTTGTTATCCTAAGAGATGACAGCAACATTGGTGTTACTGTCCCTGAAGACCTTCCAGTAGGATAAGATGTGGAAGTGGAAGGCAGTGATAATGATGGTCCTGGTCATGTGCACGCCAAGTTGATTGTGTGTGTTTGTGTATTCGTTTTTAAGAAAACTGTTAAAAACTTAAAAAATAAAATTAAAAAAAAATTAAATTGAGAAAAGCTTATAAAATAAGGATATAAAAAAGAAAATATTTTTGTACAGCTGTACAATGCGTTTTTCTGAGCTGTGTTGCTACAAAACTTACAATGTTAGAAAAATCTTAAAAATGTAAAATTTCAATGTAAAAAGGTTATAGTAAGCTAAGATCAATTTATTATTATAAAAATAAAACTTTCATCAATTTATTGTATCCCAATTATATACAGTGTTTATGAAGCCTACAATAGTATGAAGTAATGTCCTAGGCCTTCACATTCACTCACCATTCACTTCTTGACTTACTCAGAGAATCTTCCAGCCCTGCAAGCTCCATTCATCGTAGGTGCCCTAACCTAGCATATCCTTTTTTATCTGTTACACAGTATTTTCACAGTACCTTTTCTATGTTTGGGTATGTTTAGATACACAGATACTTACCATTTTGTAACAACTGCCTACCGTATTCAGTAGAGGGAAATGTTGTACAGAGTTGCGGCCGAGGAGCAACAGACTATCCCATGTACCCCAGGTGTGAGGTAAGCTATTCCATCTAGGTTTGTGTAAGTACATTCCGTGATGTTCACACAGGGACAAAATCACCTGACACATTTCTCAGAATGTATCCCTAGTGTTAAGCTACACACGACTATAAATACTGTTTATTCTATCCATACATATCTATAATAAAGTTTAATTTATAAATTTGGCATAGTGATATGTTAACAATAAGTGATAATAATACAGAAGAATTACAATAATATATTGTAATAAATATTATGTGAATGTGGAGTTTCTCTCAGAATTTTTTCAGAACAGTTTGCTGCAGGTAAGTAAAACCACAGCACAGAGGAAAGCCACAGATAAAGGGGATACAATTGACCTTCTGAATTCACATTTTGCATTTGGGGATTATAATAACCTTTTAGAATTTTCAGGGAAAAAATCCAAAACAATAACAAACAAAAACACAATAATAGAAATAATACAAATAAAAATACAGGGTAACAATTTATATAGCATTACATTATATAGCATTATAAAAATACAGGATAATTTATATAGCATAGCATTGTTGTAGGTATTGTAAGAAATCTAGAGGTGACTTAAATATATGGAAAGATGTACATAGGTTATATGTAACTGCTATGCCATTTTATATAAGGGATATCCATAGGGGTCCTAGAACCAATAACCTGCAGACTTTGATGTACAACTTTGTATACACCATACGATTTCATTTATATGAAGTTCTGCAACAGATATTACTAATCTGTAAGGATAGAAATCAGATCTCTTGTACCTAGGGTAGGTTGGAGTAACTATCCAAAAAGGAACATGAAGGACATGAACAAATGTTTCATATCTTAACTAGTATGGTGGTTACATGGGCATAAACATTTTTTAAGGCCCACCAAACTATTCACTTTAAATGGGAGTATTCAGCTTATTGTATATGGATTATAGCACAATAAAATTTATTTATATAATCCCATAATTTATTAATATTTTAATCATGTGAAAACATTTGATAGTAACAAGATAAGTGTATTTCCTGATTAAAGTTGCAAAAAAGTGTTTATAAAGAAGAAAATGTAAATTTAATTTATGGCCTTCTGTAATAATATGTAAGGTAGTTTTTAAGAAAAATAACAGTGTTCCTTAACAGTCTTATATTTAGTTTAAAACCTTTTACTACGTTTTTTAAAAAAATAATTATTATGAGTGATTTCTCCAGAAAACTTCTGTATGTCAGTTTTGTACTTCTTCATGTTAAATGAAGTGAAGCTGCTGAGACTCCAGGCAGCTAACTGCATCACCAGAAAAAGATTGAGTTGGTAATTTATTTCTTCATCGGGATAGTAAAAAATGTCACTCTGTATCCATAACTTCTGGCTTGTGATGAGGTAAGACTTCCTGACTGATATATTTTAAAATGGGTAGGCCAATTAAAAAATTATTCCATAGCATGATATCTGAATAAAAATAAGTAAAGTTGAAGTTTTTATACCATTGGGTTAACATGTAGCTTATCTATTAGCCTGATGTACTCCAAATATCTAATATGATTTTTAATATAGGTTCTGGTTTCAAAATGGTGGCATAGAAGCAAGCAGGCTTCACTCTTCCTAACAGAAACAAACACACAAACAAACAAACAAAAAAGAAACAAACATACGACACTGAGATTGTCACCAGCAGTATTACAAATTTTAAATATGAAGATGAAACCGTTCCCAGCACCACAGAGAAATTAAAAATACTCTTAGCAGATGATAAGAAAATCAAACTTCAACACCCATAACTTTCCACCATCCCATTTTGCCCAACCCCAAGTGCATAGAAAACTTTCCCACAATTTAGAGTTTACTACTCTAGAAAAAGTGAAATTCAGGTAACAACGAGATTCCCCACCATCTTGGGTTCCTGGCAGGAGACTTGTCCCTGCCTTAACCCAGAGGAAGCATCACAAGTTCATTAAGGTAGCATCACAAGTTCATTTCACAAGTTCTTGAAGAAATATTTTAAAGGACTCCAAGGACAGGCAGAGACAAAGGGGGGAGTCAGGATACCCATCCCAAGCTCCGGAAACACTGCTTTATAAGTCGGCCAAAAGAGAAGATGAATCAGAGTGGCTATTCTGTAGCACCACTCTATAGAAGACATGTTGTACAGGTACCCTGGGCACAAAATCCTAGCCAGCCTTTCCACACTGCCAGAAAAAACTTCCATCTGGAAAAAATGGCAATATGATTGTTCACTACACCCATGGCAAACCTGAACTTAAGACACCACCTAGAGTGAAAAAGGCGGCACTGACCTAGAGATAAGAAAACTCTAAGCAAATACACTCAATAAAAATAAAAACAAACCTGACAAAGAAGAGTGGAATAAATGACTAATCTTTCAATGCAATGACATAGATATACATCCATAAAAAACAAGGGCAAGAAGATCACAATCTCCATAAACAGCAAAAACAAAAACAAAACAAACAAACAAACAAAAACAACAGTGCCTGACCCTAATAAGATGGTGACAGGAGAGCTGTTCTGGCCAATAATTCAAAACTACAGTTCTAAGAAAATGCAGAGACCTTCAAGCTAACAGAGAAAAGCAATTCAGACATTAATCAGAGACATTTAACAAAGAAATTAGATAATAATTTTAAAAATCAAACCAAAACCTTGGAAATGAGAAATTTATTTCCCGAGCTAAAAAAAATTATTAGATGGTCTGAACAGCAGAATGGATCAAACAGGGGAAAGAATCAGTGATCTCAAAGACAAGCTATTTGAAAATATATAGTCAAAGAAGAAAAAAGTAAAACGAATAAAAAGAAACTAAGATTGCCTACAAGATATAGAAATAACCTCAAGAGACCAAATCTAAGAGTTACTGGTGTTCAAAGGACAGTTGAGCAAAAGCAAGAATTAGAAAGCTTATTCAAAGAAATAATAACAATTTTTTCCCCAAAGCTTGAGAAAGATATAAATAACTAGGTACAGGACAATCAGAGAACACCAACCAGATTTGACTCAAATAAAGCTACTCCAAGGCATAAAATCATCAAAATCTCAAAGGTGACAGACAAGAAAGGTTCCTAAAAGCAGCAAGAGAAAAGAAGCATATGACATACAAAGGAGCTCCAATTTGTCTTCTCAATAAAGACTGTACAAGCTTGGAGGGAGTAAAATAATATTTTCAAATTGTTGGAAAAACGAAAAAGCTGCCATTCGGGAATACTGTATCCAACAAGGTTGTTCTTCAAATATAAAGGAGAGACAGACTTTCCCAGACAACAAAGGCTGAGAGAATTTCTCACCACTAGACCTGTCCTACAAGAAATGCTAAAGGGAGTTATTTAACTTGAAAAAAGAAAAATGAAGTACAATAAGTGGTATAAAATTGTATAAAAATGGTATAAAACCCACTGGTAAATTAAAGAAATGGGAAAATACAGAATACTGTAATACTGTAATTGTGGTGTGCAATCAATTAATTTTTTGACTATAAGGCCCAAAGACAAATTTGTCAATAACAATAATAGATACAGAAACCTATAAATAGATAGATAAAATAAAATTAAGTAAATTGAAATAGCTAAAAGTCAAATGTAGGAGAGATAGAGGTAAAGTATGGATTTTTAATTTTTTTTTTCTCTAATCATACTCTGCTTTGTGATCTAAGGAGAGCTGTCATCTCTTTAAAATAACTTGTTTATTTTAAATTAAGATGTTTCTATAAGCCACATGGTAACCACAATGCAAAAATCTACAATAGACTCTCTCTCTCTCTCTCTCTCTCTCTTTCTCTCTCTCTCTCTCACACACACACACAATAAATTAAAACATACTACTGGAGAAACTCACCTAACCACAAAGGAAGACAGGAGTTCCAAAACAATCAGAAAACAAGGAACAAAATGTCAGCAGTGGATCCTTACTTATAAATAATCACACCAAATGTAAAGTCAGTTCTCCAAATAAAAAGCATAGAGTGGCATAATGAAAAAAGAAACAAGACCCAAATGTATGGTACATATAAGAAACCCACTACACCTATACAGACACACATGGACTGAATGTGAAGGGATAAAGATAGTTCATGTAACTGGAAACATACAAAAAGAACAGGAGAAGCTATATTTAGATAAAAGACTACAAATCAAAAGCTGTAAAAAGAGACAAAGAAAGTTACTATATAATGATAAAGTGGTTAATTCAGCAAGAGAATATAATAACATCTATGCACCCAACTTGGCAGCTCCAAATTATATAAGGCAAACATAAATAGATTTAAAGAAAGAGATAGACTGCAATTCAATAATAATAGGGGGACTTTATCACCCCATTTTCAGTAATGCACAGATCATGTAGACAGAAAATCAACAAAGAAACATTGGAGTTAAACAACACACTAGACCTCATAGGATTAACAGACATCTATAGAACATTTTACTTAACTGTTGCAGAACAGACAATTTTTTCAACAACACATAATATGTCCACCAGAATAGATCATGTCTTATACCACAAAGCAAGTCCGAACATATTCATAAATATAGAAATCATATCAACTGTCTTGTCTGACAACAATGGAATAAAACTAGAAATCAATGACAAGATGAACTTCAGAAACTTCACAAACACATAGAAATTAAACAGCACGCTCCTGAGCAAAAAACGGACAAATAAAGAAATTAAGAAAAAAATGCAAAAATTTATTTAAACAAATGAAAATTGAAATATAACATATGAAAATCTACAGAATACAGCAAAAGCAATAATAAGAGAAAAATTTACAGGAATAATGTCTATATCAACAAAGGAGAAAGACTTCAAATAAGCAACCTAATGATGCACCTAAAGGAAATAGAAAAGCATGAACAAAATAAAACCCAAGTTAATAGGAGAAAAAGAAATACTAAATACAAGGGCTAAAATAAATGAAATGGAGATAAAAAACAATATAGAAAATCAATGAAACTGAAGGCTGGATTTTGAAAAGATAAACAAAATCGACTAGCCTTTGGTTAGACTAAGAAAAAAAGGGAGAGGAATCCAAACAAATACAAGCAGAAATGGAAAAAGAGACAAAACAATGAGATAACAGACATACAAAGAATCATTAAAGAATATTGTGAACAACTATATGTCAATAATTTGGAAAACACAGAAGAAATAGGTAAATTTCTGGACACATAAAACCAATGAAGACTCAACCACAAATAAATAGAAAACCTTAATAAATCAATAACAACAAGACTGCAGCTGTAATACAAATTCTCCCTCAAAGAAAAACTGAGAACCTAATGACCTTATTGATGAATTTTACTGAATTCATAAAGATGTACTGATTCTACTCAAAGTCTTCAGAAAAGTTGAAGAGAATACTTCCAAACTTAATTCATGAGGCCAAAATTGTTCTAATGCCAAAACCAGACAAGGAAGAAACAAAAAAGAAAACTACTGGCCAATAGTACTGATTAACATGGGTGCCAAAATCCTCAAGAAAATACTAGCAAACCAAATCCAACAACAAATTGAAAAGAACATTTACCATATTCGAGTGGAATTCATCCCAGAGATGCAAAGATGGTTCAACATAAGCAAGTCAGTAAATTTAAGAACAAAAACCATAGGATCAGCTCAATAAATGCAGAAAAAGTATTCAATATAATTCAACATATCTTTGTGATTAAAAAAAAAAACCATCAAACAACATACAGAAAGAACATACCTCAAAAAAGGCCATTTATGACAAATTAATTCACAGCTAACATCACACTGACGTGGAAAAACTTTGAGGCATTTCCTCTAAGTTATGAACAAGACAATGATGCCTACTTTCAGTACTTTAATTCAACATAGCACTAGAAGTTTTGTCCAGAGCAATTAGGCAAAACAAATGAAGGGAATCAAAATTAGAAACAAAGAAAGCAAATTAGCCTTGTTCACAGATAATATGATCTTACACTTAAGTAAACCTAAAGATGACACACACACACAAAAAAAAATCAGTAAAATGGCAGGATACAAAATCAACATTAAAAAGAAGTATCATTTATATAGGCCAACAGGAAACAATCTAAACAAGAAATCAAAAAGGCAATCCCATTTACAATAGCTAGAAAACACCAAGGAATCAATTTAACCAAAGAAGTGAAAAATCTGTATAAGGAAAACTATGAGACACTGAGGAAAGAAATTGAAGAGAACATATAAAATGAGGAAAGAAATTGAAGAGAACATATAAAATGAGAAAAAATTTCATGTTTATGAATTTGAAGAATTAATATTGTTAAAATGACAATACTCCCAAGGTAATTTACAAATCTAATGTAATTCCTATCAAATTCCTTAATAAAGTCTTCATAAAAATAGAAAAAATAGTAACATTTATATGGAGCCACAAAAGACCCTAAATAGCTAAAGGAATCCTGAGCAAAAAGAACAAAACTGGAGTCATTACACTAACTGACTTCAAAATTTACTGCAAAGTTGCAATAACCAAATCAGCATGGTACTGTCATAAAAATGGATACATAAAGCAGTGGAACATAATATAGAACCAGGACATAAATCCACACATTTACAGCAACTAATCTTTGACAAAGAATATACACTGGGGGAAAAGATAGTTTCTTCAATAGATGGCCCTAGGAAACTGGATATCTATATGCAGAATGACACTAGACTCCTATCTGTCACCATATACAAAAATAAAATCAAAATGGATTAAAAACTTAAATGTAATACTTGAAAATATGAAACTACTACAAGAGAACATTGGGGAAACGCTCCAGGACATTCATCTGAGCAAAGACTTTCTGCATAAACCTTCAAAAGCTCAGGCAGCCAAAATAAAAATAGAAAGTAGGTTTATAGCAAACTAAAAAGCTTCTATACAGCAAAGAAAGTAATCAATAAAGTAAAAATACAGCCTTCAGAATGGGAGGAAATATTTGCAAACTACCCATCTGACAATGGATTAGTAACCAAGATATATAAGAAACTCAGACAACCCAATAACAACAACAACAAAACCAAATAATACAAATTAAAAATGGGCAAAAGATCTGAATAGACATTTCTGAAAAGAAGAAGTAGAAATGGCTAACAGATTTACGAATAAGTGTTTGGCATTACTAATCATCAGAGAAGTGCAAATCAAAATCACAGTGAGATATCACCTCACCTTAGTCATAATGGCTTTTATCAAAAAGATAGACAATAGCAGCAGCTGGTGAGGATGTGGAGAAAGGGGGACGACTGTACACTGTTCATGGGAATATAAATTAGTACAGCCATTCATGGAGAACAGTACGGAGGTTCCTCAAAACACTAAAAATAGAAATGGCATACAATTTCGCAATTACACTGCTGGTATGTCTCCAAAAGGAAGGAACCCAATAAACTGAGAAGACATATTTACTCCCATGCTTATTGCAGCACTATTCACAATAGTGAAAATATGGAATCAACCTAAGTGCCCATCAATGGATGAATGGATAAATAAAATGTGGTTTCTATACACAATAGAATCTTACTGGCACAAAGAATGAAATATTGGCATTTCCAGCAACCTAGATGGAACCTGAGGCCATTATGTTAAGTGAAATAAGCCAAGCACAGATAAACATTACATGTTCTCACTCATATGTGAGAGAAAAAATGTTTATCTTATGAGAGAGAGAGAGTAGATTGGTGGCTACCAGAGAGAGGGAAGGGGAGGGAGGAGGAGAGGATGAAGAGAAGTTGATTAATGGGTACAGATATAGGGTTTGATAGAAGAAATAATACCTAGAATTAGATAGATGAGTAGGATGACCATAGTTTACAATAATGTATTGTGCATTTAAAAACAGCTGAAGAAAATAATTTGAATGTTTCTATCATAAAGACAAATATTTAAGGTGATGAATATTCCAAGTGTCCTGATTTGATCTTTACAAATTATATTAATGTATTAAATTATCACATGTACCCTGAAACTATGTATAACTCTTCTGTATAAATAAAAAAAATCAATCAATCAATCAATGAAAGAATATATATTACATTCAGTAAGTCTTGTGTCAATCTAGGCTCAGCAGCTGACATGAAAGAAGTATATTGCATGATCTCTTTTGAGGAAAATAAAACTGGGTTGATCGTAAAATCAACTTGCATTCCCACATGTGCTTCTTCAAAGCACTTCTAAGTTCAGTTTAATAAATATTAATCTCAGACTGTGGTTATCAACAATCTTTACTGTAGATTTAATTTAAATTAAATTCAGGTTCAAAGTTTCCACAAACACAATAGTTTATCTACAACAATAAAGTGTACTATTTTAGTTTCAAAATGAGTTAAATATTTTCATCATATGAAATAATTTTTAAAACACAGCTATCCATTCATCCTAATTTATGTATATATGCTCTTTCTTCTTTCTCAATAGGCCTGATAACAATTGCTTTTAGCACTCTATCTCTTTACTTTTCTTGAGATACTTCTCCCATTCTTTGGGTTTTGACAACTAATTAGATGCCGATTTCTCTTAAACCTGTTTTTCAAATGTTCTTCACCCTCCTATTTAAGTAGTCACCAAGGCCTATAAATTGGCCTTCAAATATTTCTCAATTACAATTCATTTGTCTTCATCTATACTTCTACTCACTTAACATCTTCCACATCAAATATTACACATGCTTTCTAACTGATGATTTTGCCGACTTTCTTTTTACTCCAGTCCATCTCGTGCAATCATCAAAATATTACAAATATGTTAAGCTGATCATGTTTGCCTTTGTTTGGAAGCTGGGACACTTCCTCATGCCTTTAAAATGGAGCCATACTTCTGAACATTATACCAATGTCTTTCATAATTAAATGTGAAACCACCTTTCAAGACTTAACCTCTGACGCATTCTTTCTCTCATTCCCTCCATGGCTATAGACTTTCCACTTGTTTTTTTTTATTTTTACTTTTTGAATTGGTAATATTTAAATTCTTACATTGGTGATGAGTTCATGAGTTCATAAAAGTAACTTGTTTTATTATTATGCTTGGAAAATAAGATATAATACACATGTATATGTAAAATAAATCTATAGAAACTCATAAATGCTTATATGTACTTTTTTGAATTTGTCAAACATCATATAATAAAATTATTAAAGAGGAATATTTTCAGATTCAACTCATAACATCTCTTTTATGTTTACAAAGAGATGAACCTGAAACATTTTGTTATAGGAGAGTTGGAAGTGAAGATGAAAACAATATCCCTGGCAATTACAAACCAAAAAGTAGCTCACATATATTTACATACATATAGCAAGCAAAATAGACTTAAATGCAAAAGAAATTATCAGGAAGAAAGAGGATCACTACTAACAGAAATAATCCCTCTGAGAGACAAGAAGGTGATAAATGTGTAGAAATCTAAAAAAAAAAAAAAAAAGAGCATCCTTTCGAAAGATTTAATACAGCAAAATCTCACTTAGATGGGAGAATTTTGTTTTGTTTTGTTTTTCAGATATATTGTAAAGTGTGGTGAATAGAATATTGTACATTTCAAAATCACTAAGCAAGTAAAGTTCAAATGTTCTCACAAAAAAAATGTTAAATATTTGAAGTGAAGAACAAATTAACTAGTTTGATTTAATTATTCCACACAGTATTCATAAATCATAACATTACGTTGTGTCCTATTAATATATACAATCACAAATGGTCAGTATACAATATAAAAATTAAATAAAAAATAGATCATTATACAATCGTTAAAATGACATTTACCATGAACATGTACAAAATTTTTAAAAGTTTGCAACATTATTTTAAGAGAAAACCAACTTAATAAACTGAATATATACTGTGATGACATTCATGTAAAAGTAAAGTTTAAGCAAGGAAAAGGGAATTCAACTATGGATGACTTTTTTCTTATCTTCAAACATTTCTGTATTTTTCAAATTTTATTTGTACTTACATGATGAAAATAGTAAATTTTTGGATAATGTTTATTGAATGTCTAATAGGCCATGGAGGTGGGGAGAGGGGAGTACAATCAACTGTCTTCTTGGATTACCCTCTGCTGTTTAATTTTTTTCTAATCATGTCATCACCTGGAAAATTTTTCTTTTCTCAAGACCCAGTACAAATATTAGAATTGTGATACTTTCTCCTTTAATTAGAGGTGGTTTTTTTCTTAACTATTTTTAAATTGATTTTTAAACTATTTTATATTCATTTGAGTATAATTCACATCTATAATTCACAAATCATATAGGTACAATTTGATGCATACACCTGAGTAACCCACACTTCTACCAAAATACAGAATATTTTCATTGTGCTACTTCCAATTAATTGCCATCACAAAGAGGCAACCACTGCTCTGATTATTTTTCACTATAGACTCGTTTTTCTTTTTCTAGGGCTTTATTTAAATAGGATCATGTCATATGTATCCTGCCTTTACTCTTTCAGTATGATGGTTTTGAGATTCATCTATATTATTATATAACAATAGTTTCTGTTTTAATTGCTAATGGTCTTTCACTGGATGAAAATACCACAATTGGCTCATCCATTTGTCTGTTGCTGGACATTTGGGTTGTTTCATATTGTTTTTTGCTATTATGAACAAAGCTGCTATGAATATTCCTGTTTAAGTATTTCAGTGCACATATGTTACCATTTCTTTTGTGTAATACCTAAGAGTGAAATTATTTTCACACTGTTTTCCAAATTTGTTGATCTAGTTTTTATACTCCAGTCAGCACTGTATAAGTTCTAGTTGTCTCACGTCCTTGCTAACATTTGGTGTTGTCGGTGGTTTTAATTTATCTATGCTAATGGGTATACAAGGGATATCTCATTCTTATTTTAACTTAGACTTCCCTGATGACTAAACCTTATTAATTTTCTCTGTGTTTACTGGTCATTAGTGCATCTTCCTTTGTTGTGCCTGCTCAATCTTTTGCCCATTTAAGAAATTCTGTTGTCGTTCTGTTATTAAGTTTTTGTTGTTGTTATTGTTTTCAGACACAGAGCCTCACTCTGTCATTCAGGCTGGAGTGCAGTGACATGATTACGGGTCACTGCAGCCTCAGCTTCCTGGGCTCAAGCGATCCTCCCCCCTCAGCCTCTGAAGTAGCTGAGTCTGTAGGCACACACCACCATGCCAAGCTAATTTTTGTAGAGACGGGGTTTCATCATGTTACCCAGGCTGGTTTTGAACTCATGAGTGCAAGTCATCCTCCTGCCACTGCCTCTCAAAGTGCTGGGAATACAGGCATGAGCAACCACGTCTGGCCTGATTATTAAGTTTTAGTTCTCTATATATTCTAGATATAATATGTATATGCATTTTTTTTCCTGGTCTCCTGCTTACTATTTCATTTTCCTGACAATTTTAAATTTTAATTAATTTTAATTTATCATTTTTAAATTAATGCTTTTTGTATCCTACCTATGAAAGCTTTGCCTAGTCTAAGGCTGCAAAGATATTCTCCTATGCTTTTTCAAGAGTAGTTCTAAGTATTATATTTAGATCTATAATTCATCTCAAATTAATTTTATATATGTTGTAAAATAGAGGTTGAGGCCTATTTTTTATACTGACTTCCAGTTTTTAAAGTGCCATTTGTTAGAATGACTCCTTTCTCTTATTGAATTAATCTGAAACTGCTGTCAAAAAATCAATGGTCTGTTCAATGTTTTATGTATTTCTCAACTCTACAGTCTTCTACTGATCTATAATTGTCTTTATGATAATTCTATATTTTTTTTCAATTTTTTTATGTATTAGTTTCCTATTACTGCTGTAACAAATTATCACAAACTAGTGCCTTAACACAATTTTTGTTTTTTTACAGTTCTGGAGACCAGAGGCTGAAATAGGTCCTACTAGACTTGTGTTGGCAAGGCTGCATTCCTTCTGAAGTCTCTAAAGGATAATTCGTTTCTTTGGACTTTTCAGTTTGTAAAGGTGCTACCCATATACCTTGACTTGTGCCCTCCTTCCAGCAATAGAATCACTTAGGCCTATCATCTGTCATCACAACATCTCTGACTTTGTCACTCCTGTGTCCCTCCTGTATAAAACTTTGACATTACATTGTGTCTATCTTCATAATCCAGAATAATCTCCCAGCTCACTCATAGGTGGGTGTTGAACAATGAGAACACATGGACACAGGGAGGGGAGCACTACACTCTGGGGTCCGTTGGGGGGAAATGGGGGAGGGACGGGGGGGTGGGGAGGTGGGAAGAGGTAGCATGGGGAGAAATGACAGACACAGGTGAGGGGAAGGAAGGCAGCAAACCACACTGCCATGTGTGTACCTAAGCAACAATCTTGCATGTTCTTCACATGTACCCCCAAACCTAAAATGCAATTAAAAAAATAGCATAATCAAAAAAAAAAATCCTTAATTACATTTGCAAAGTTCCTTTGCCATGTAAAGTAACATATCCACTGTCTCTAGGGATTAGGACATGCACATTGGCTAGGGGAGGACAGGACAGACAAGGCACGGGAGGGGAATCATTTTACCTGTCACAGCCTGCCGTATGACTCTTAAAAATTCATGTCTGTCCCAATCCAAATTACATTCACCACATGCCTATATCCCTAAAAGTCTCAACCTATTATACCATCAACTCAAAGTTCAAAATGTCATCTAAATCTTATCAGCTCAAAAGTCTCAAATGTTATTTAAATCACGTAAGGATGAAACTGGGTAGAATCTATCCTGACGCAAAACCGCTCTCCATCTCTGTACAAAACTAGAAAGCAAGTTATCAGCTCTTAAAACACAACAGCAGCCCAGGGAGAGGAAACTAATTATAGATATTTTCATTTAAAAGTTGGGAAAAAAAAGGAGTCACCAGTCCAAGTAATTTTGAAATTCAATTAGATAAACTCTATTTGGTTTCAAGAACTCTTATTTTTAGTGAAATCTCAAAATAGTCAAAATAAATCCTGCACCTTTGTCCTTCTTTTTCCAGATTGTATTCGTAATTCTTAGTCTGTGACTTACCATATACATTTTATAATCAATTTGTTGATTTCTATTCCACAACTTGGGTTTATATTCAGGTTTTGTTGAAATCACAAATTTTGGAGAAAATATTGATATTATAATAACATAGAATATCTCAGTTCATGAACTTAGTATGCCTCTCCATTATTTATGAATTTAGTTTCTTAAAAATACTTCATAATTTCAGTTGTACAGACCTTATGTATCTTTTGATAAATGTATCCCTTAGTCTTTATATTTTTATACTATTACAAATAGCATTTTCATTTCATTTTTAATTATTTGAGTTAGTTTATAGAAATAGACTTTTTTTCCAGCCTGGTAAAGATATTGAGACCCCCATCTCTACAAAAAATAAAAAATTAGCAAGGTATGGTAGCATGCACCTGTAGTCTCAGCTACTCATGAGGCTGACATAGGAGGATTATTTGAGCCTGGGAGATTGGGGCTGCAGTGAGCCATGATTGTGTCACTGCACTACACAGTCTGGGTGACAGAGCAAGACTCTGTCAAAAAACGAATGAAAGAAAGGAAGGAAGAAAGGAAGGGAGAAAAGAAGGAAGGAAGAAAGGAAGGAAGGAAGGAAAGGAGGAAGAAGAAAAGGAGGTAGGGAAGGAAGGAAAAAAGAAATATATATATTTTTATTTTATATTGCCATAAACTTTCTTTAAATTAATTGTATGTTGGCTTTTTAGCTGCATATTTTTGACATTATTTAATGGGTAACCAATGTGTTTTTGCATTTGTTCTCTTAATATAATCTAGTATAAATTAGAAGTTTTTGTGGCAGTCTTCATAATTTTTGAAACTCCATTTGACTCCATTTACCCATTTCTACCTTTTAACATATTTTTGCCAATTATTTTAATTATGTATAAATTTTAAATTACACAAGCTTTTTATTGCTCTGTGCAATCAATATTTATATTTGCACATATATTTATTATTTCTATTGCTCTTTCCTTTCTCCAGCATTTCAGATGCGCATCTTGGATCAGTTTTCTTTTTCCTAATGAGATCTCTTTATTATTTCTATTGTTTCTGGTGTAAGTAGAAATTTTCTGTTTTAACTCTCTGGAAATATTTTTGTAAACCTATGCCTTTGAAGAATATGTTCTCTTAGTATGGAAATTTAGGTTGGGTGTTATATTTGTTTATCACTTAATATTTTGAATTAGTGCCTTCTAGCTTCCATTGTTTTTGTTGTAAAGTCAGTTGACAGTCTTTTTTGTTATTTTACAAGGTAATCTGTCTTTTTTCTTTCTCATTTTTAGTATTGTTTTTGTTTGTTGGCAAATTTGCAGTAATAAATCTCACTCACGATTATCTGGATTACTTCAGCATGGGTGCTTAACAATTTCTTAATTTGTGGCTTAATGTCATCACACATTTTTTTACTTTTCCAAATATGACCTATGTCCCCTTTTCCTTTTTTGCCCCTTCCAAGAATCCAATAAACGTATGTTGGACCTTCCTCTTTGCCATGCCCTGTATCTACTTTTAAATTTATCTATTGTGTTTTTATTTTTAGTTATCTCATTTTTCAGTTCTACAATATTAATTTAATTTTTTCTTACAGATTATGGTTTCCTGATTAAATTAGTCATCTTGTGAATTATTTTCTTTAACACATTAATCATACTTTTATTAAAGGTTCATATTTGATAATGCCAATATCGAGATTACCTATGAATCTTTTTTTATTTTCTGCATATTTTTCCTCTGGTTTCTGTTTCTAGCTATATAATGCCATTTCCAAATTCTCAAGTCCTAACACCTTACTACTTTAGCCCAATTTTCTTCTGTTGTTATATGTATCTCTTTGCCCAAGTGCCATCTATGGCAGCCAGATCTCTTTTCTACAAATCAAATCCCTCAGTTCTAGTTAGGTTTCTTTTCCTTTCTTTCTTTCTTTTTTTTTTTTTTTTGGTATTTTTATAGTTGTTCTCATTGTTTTGGGTAGAAGCATTTGTAGTCCATCATAATCAGAAACAGATTACCTTTTTGCATATTTCTTAAGTGATAAAATACTATAATATTATAAAATCATTTGTTGAGATATTTTTATTTTACTGAAAGTCACACAATTATATAAAAAATTTAGAAGAACTGAGACATTGTTCCCTGATTTCACAGTGTTTAGAATATGTAGGCAGTACAGATGCTTCTATGAAGGAATACTTTTTAAATACCAATTCTCATATTTTTATTAAACAAATTACTAGTAGGCATCTACTGTAAATCCAACACTGTATTAGGTGCAGAAGTCACAGGAGCAGAGTACATGTATACAATACATTGTGAAACACATGGGTACCTATTTAAGTTCTGCTGCTATCAGCCACCTTTGTTATCATGAGCAAGTTAATGTAGCCCTCTGAGTCTGAGTTTCTGTCCACAGAAAATCAGGGTTGGATAAGACTATTTCTAAGCTTCTTTTCTCTTTTATAACCTCTCTTAAATTATAACATTCAGGAAGCCTAGGCTCAAGTTTGTCAGTGCAATGTCCCAAGTGTCCAAAATAATGCTCGCACTTCAGTAAATATTACAGGATAAATTAAGGAATATATATTTATATGTAGTGTTTTGTTAGTGGATTAATTTCTGCAGTTGTGTATATAGATTGCATACATGCATCTCATCTCTGTACTATTTAAATATATGATGTTGCCTAGGCAAAAATTTTCATCTTTTCTGTGTATGTATACTGGTCTTCTCTTGTATAGACTTAAGTCAGTTTATGTCATCCTTTTTACTTTTTTTGTTCTTAAATTAATATCCATATTTTTCAATTAACCATAAATTTTAAAAAATTCTTTATAGACTTCTAATCAAACTCTTTTAGAAAGCTTAATTATGGAAACGTTCTTTCAAATATGCAAGCAATTTATAGGAAATATTTTTGTACAGTAAAATTTAGCATATATATATATATGTTATACAAAGAATTTATTGTCAATATATCTACATAGCTTGCACAAGCAGCACTTTTCAAATATGTCTGATTATTAGCTTCAGAAGGACTGCCAACCACTTAAATTCCAACCAGCTGCTATGAAAAAGAATAAGTATTAATGGACCTACCACACCTTCAGCCTCCTGTCTCCAGTCACTGTGCTTAGCTGCAGGATTCCCATTAACATTAATGGGAGTTCCATGCACATATCACCTGGAGAACAGCCCCCTGGATGTTTGATCATTATCTTCCTAGACAGGTAGGAATGGCATCAATCAGGTCTCCAGCTTAGTTTCACAGTGTGTACTATTAAAGGCAGCAAGGCAATAAAAACACAGCTTCTAATACTTTCTTTATAAAACAGTAAAAACGTGCAGAACAACCAAGGGAGAAGATTTTAAAGCATACAAGAAGTACATGGTTTTCCTGTCTATCTTTTTATAATTACAAATGACCTAAAACTGAAGCATACACACTATTTCTTTTCTAAGACAGCCATAATGGGATAATAAAGACAAGCTTCATTATATAAAATGGATCTGATTTACTATAAAGTAGCAAACAGTGAAGAGACAGTAGAGTTTACATAGAAACTGTTGACCTGTTTTTTATTTTTTTCTGTCATTTTCCTACCATATCATTAATAAATCAAACACTTTTATGTGGTTAGAAAACAACATGCATGATTAGTATTAGTATGTAACCTCCATAATGTTGCAAAGGACTTCATGAAAATAAGGCGTGTTTTCAAGTCAGATTTACTATATATTTGGTAAACTGGGAGCATCAATGTAGTGAAAAGGAAATAATGAAAAGAGAAATGCTGGTAAGACCTGAGGTAAAAGAAATCACAGCTTGGCTTCAGGACTGTAATTTTATTAACTGTATAATCTTGAATAAATAACCTAATCCTTTGAAATCAGTTTTTCTTTTGCAAAGTGAACCTAAAACACCTATTTATAGACTAATTAGAAGGCTCATAGGAGACATTCAGCAACTAGTAAATGCTTAAAAAAACAGAGTAATTATTTATCTATGTGTATGTACAGTTATAACCTTCAAAATATGGTAGGATGTCACAGAATAAGTATTAGAAGGATCCCACATCTGTCATAAACCAGGATTATAACTATTATGATCCTGGACAAGTATTTTAAAATATATATATATTAATATGCTTTTTCTAAATATACATGTGTATGCATATATATACATACATGCATATGCATAATACATATACACATATTCAAATACATAAATATATTTAGCTATATACAATTTTACCACCAGCTTAGCGCTAATGAATTACAATTTTAACTTTATATCTGAGTTCAGGAAAATGGTTCAGCTACTAAATTCAGAGTCACAATTTCAATATATGGTCTTGTATAAGGCTTATTTTAAAGATTCTAAGCCAGAGGCAAGAATTTTTAAGGCTTCATTTTCATCCATTGATGCCTGGATTTTGCTGAAACTTTCATGTGTGCTGTCTACCAGTAGTTCATGGCTACCTACCATGCACAGAGGTTGGAGATTCTACACTCAGGAAATTCTCACCTTTGGGGACCTTCCTTAACACTCCTTTTTTATATGAATCATCAAGTGCAACTCAGGACTTACACAGAGCTTGGAGTTCTTTATATTTGGAAATATCTCACCGGAATCTTGCATATTATCCTATTGTTCTACAAAATTTAGTGAGATTTTATAAAAAAAATTAATATTCTATAAAATGTAGTGAGATTTTATAAAAATAGGATTGTAACCAGGCTTGGGCTGTTTCTACCTAGAGACTGAGCATATTTCCATGACATCATAAGGAGGACTGGCTGAAAAGTAGAAGTTGAAAACATACGGAGAGTAGACTCATTTATTTGTAGAACAATTTAGCTCTGCTAATGCAGTCCTATGCATGTTTTTACAGTCAGTCTTCAGCAAAGCCCATGTGGAGATATTATTATCTCAGTGTTACAGATAAGGAAACCAAGACTCAGTAAAACTGAGTAATTTGTCCAATAAAAGACTACTACTGAGGGGAAAAATCATTGCACAATGATTTTGACCTTCTAGAATTTTTTATTCTTATTGAATCTAGCTGTTGGATAGCATGTCTTTAAATGAACAAGGTAGAATAAAGTGAAAATAGATTTCAATGGCACCATGTCTAACCCCAGAATCTGCGTGACCAATTCATAGACCTGAGCATTAGAACATCTAGAATTTAACTCTTTTTGTTGCCAGTGATCTTTTTCAAGTACAGCACTAAACCCTATGGGAGATAGCTGACGTAGGGGAAAACTTAACCCTGTGTTAAGATGGATCTCTAGGTTCAATTCCCAACTTGGTCACTTAACAGTTGTATAAGTGTACAACTGCATAAACTTGTGTAGTTTTTAACTACTGGGAGCTTCAGATTTTTCAACTGTAAATTGAGAATAAAGACAGTCTTTACTCAATGTATTTTTATAAAAATTAAACACAAAAATGTACTTGAAGGTGTTTTTTCAAATCATAAATGCAAATCCATGGTTATTATCATTTCTAAGTAACTTCAAAATAAGTGATATGAGTAACATTAAAATTCCTACCTGTGTCTCACAACTGGAGTGTCTTCCTGTCTAAAATTTATATAATCAAAGTTGCTATTTTGGAACAGGCATTATAAATCAATAACGTTCTTATAAAAGAAATAGTTCTTCACAAAGTTCGATATAAATGAACCACTAATATAACTATAGTTAAGTTCATTAGATTAAGCCTTGTTGACTATTAGGAAATAGATCCCTGAGTGACAGGAATAAATTTCTTCAAATAGTGCTCTTTAGGTTTTTGTGTGATGTCATATAAACCAGATTATTTCTAGCGGTGGCAAGCAGATAGCTGAGTGATGATATGTGGGTATGTAAGTTCTGGCTAAAATGCCAGGCCATTCAAGCCTAAGCTCTGGGAAAACATATTCTTAACGTGAGCTTCAATTTTCAACACTTGAGAAATTATTTTTTACAACATTGTCTCCAGGCATTTTTTTACATATTAATTGGGAAAACACAGTGAATCCTTTATCATATGTCTAAAAGCCTTGAATCGCATCTACTCCACCCAAAGCATTCGCTCTAACAGGAGTCCATAAATTCTAAATCATCACATTCCACATGGGTAATTCTGTTAGACTTTGGGATAGACTCTTAACAAATGCTCCACAAACATTCAAAAATGTTAAATTAAGTAAGAAAGCATGTTCACAAATGAGGTGATAGGTAAAAATAATGAAATATGAAGGATAGCAATGAAGATATTTCTATTACTAAATTAAAGTGACTAATGAAAACAGAACTCCTCAAAAGCTGAAAAATACTATTAAACTATTTTAGTAGAGGTTGGCAGCCTATTTTATCCCAGGATTTACAGTAGATGAGAAAAACTGAAAAGGAATGTTTTCTTCACATATATAATCCATAATACCATAATAGAAGGAATATAGACCATAATGGTAAAAATCTTGGGCTCTGGAGTCAGCCCTCCTTATAGAAATCCTAGCTCAACCACTAACTACCCAGATAAACTTAACATCTCTCTCCCTCGGTTGTTTTTTGTTGTTATTGTTGTTGTTTTGTTTAGTTTTTATTTTTGTTTAGCTTTAGAATGGGGATAACAGTGGTATCTACTTCATAGTGTTGTTGTTAGGCTTAAATAAATATTGCATACAAAGGGCTAAAAACAGTGTCTGACACATAGTAGATACTCAATAGTTATTAATAATCATTATAAAACACAAAAAAGGTTGATTCATCTAAATTTGTATATATTTTTAATTGATAGTTTTAAGAACACTTGCCAAGCTTCACGTGGGAACAGGGGACTTAGTAGGGAAATGAACAATAGACATGTAATCAAATAAATGAACATGTAATCAATAAACAAAGCCTAAAGGAGGACAGGAGGCTGGAGATGATTAGGGAGAGTGGCCAAGGAAAGCCCCTCTGAAGTGATGATATTTAAGCCAGACCTCAGTAATGAGCAGGGGAAAGCCTTGGGGGAAGATCTCGTAGGTAGAGGGGACTAGGGAATGGGCCCTGAAGTGGAAAAATCAGATGAATTGCCCTTTTTTCGTTGTACTGGAAAATGTTTAATCAAGTTTTGTGGATGTATACATTTTTAACTTGAAATATAAAACACTGCCTTCGAGAAAAATCAGACTGAAAATCCGCACTTCTATGGAATGTTTTAACAAATTGAATATTCTCTCTCCTATGTGCAATTTCTGTGGCTCGGGGCCAGGTTCTTGTCTACGGAAGTGAGGAGGAAGATGTGAATCTGGTTCGTGAAAGGAAGCTTCTCCCCATTTGCAACCAATATTGTAATCAAGGGTGTCATTCATTCCTTCCCACAGGCTTATGGAAAAGAAATACTATCAACTTAAATACAAAAGTATAAATAGATAATATTGGCATTATGACATCTAAATGATTAATTTGAATAGCCTCTATTTTTCTTCTTTAGTCTTTTGGGAAAGTTACGTAAGAAATGCAGGCTACTTTAAAAAAAAAAAATAGAGTTCCTCTCAAAACAATAGAACAAGACTAAAGTCATTCCAGATAGGAGTGTTTGGCCATTTTTAAAGCATTTCCCAATGTGGATTAATGCAAAGTCAAGGTTATTTTGAAGACCAACAGTTATAGAGTTTTTTAACTTCCCTAATTCTAATATCTTAGTTCCTCATACCAGGACTATCACCTCCTTGAGTTATCTCTGAAAAATGCAGTAGCACTAAAGTCAGGAGCCTTCTGAAAAAGGCCCTTATCATCTTTTTAATGTGTCCCAGCAGTTGTCAGGACAAGACAAACCCTAATATGATAATTGTGTATGTCATTTTTGCTTAATTTGAGCATTAAAACATGTACTTCTATCTGGTTTTCTCAACTTACGAAGTCGACATTATTATTCCCATTCTATCGATGATGAAATTGAGGCTCAAGGAGGTCACCCAATTTACCCAACTTTTCACATCTTGCAAAAGTAAGTCATAAGCCTGTGGAGTTAGACGCTGTGCTCTTGTTCACTATATGGCTACCCTGAACAATAATAATTTCTTATATGGCTACTATGCTTTGCCGTTTTCCAGGTGCTTTTACAAACATAATTTGATCATTATAACCTTATAAAGTAAGCCTGACAGAGTTAGCTACTTCTATATCTGAGAATATATAGGCCTAGAGAGATTAACCACCTGGGTGCCTATTTTGGAGCTTTGTCATACCTAACAAACACATGTCCCTTCTGCGTGCAAGGTGTTCTTGTAGAGAGTGCAATCATACTCGGTTTTCAGACCTGGCCTGAAAAAAAGCTTGTCTCCACCACTCTACTAGGTCCCTTTCTCCAGTTATGTAAGTAACTTCAGCGCACTCGGACACATGTCCCAATTCCCCTCTACAATGTCTCTTCGACCAGGAGTGCTATGAGCTATTTCCAGAATGGGGAGGAAAGCTCAATGGTCAGTTATGTTTGAAAAATTCTGTGCATTATAGCTACAGCTTTTACACTACAATTTACTTACATATTAAAGGTTCTGAGAAGTACTGTACACAAGAAACCTGTGCATATTTGTCTAAATAGCACACCTCAATCTAAGCAGCTTTCAGAACAGCTTTTTAACATGTTGAAACTGATTAGTAACATATGCAACATTACAAATATAGAAGGTTGAAGAATGATACAGACCATCGTAAATAAAATAAGTAATGAGCTACAGACAGAAAAGGCTCACTGTACAGAGATGTGAGTTCCCAATGTTTTTTTGTCATATTAACACAGTTCTGCTTATAGAAATAAAAAGGTGAGGTAACTAGTACTGAAAATAATGTTTGGACTTTATGAGGGCAGTTATAGAATTATATAGTATTTTGTTTTGTGTTAAACAATATTACAAGTGGCCACATGCATTAAAATACGCGAGAGAACAGCTAATTTAGAATGTTAATATATTGAAGTACAATTGGCCATATCTATAAGGAAGCCTTTTATTTATCTTCCTTTCCTTCACTCTTAAGACTTCCCCTCACCCTTCTTCCTTCTTTCTTTCCTTTCTTTCTTGTTCTTCCTTACATTTGTACAATACAGTTGCCCATATAAAAGGCAAATCCTCCAAATTTAGTTTATCGACCCAACCATTTGTATATTCCCTAAAATAATGGTAACCTGCAAAATACAACTGAACTCCATCCATATCTCAAGAAATGTAATTATAATAGTGAACCACAGGAGACTTTAGTTGTTACAGGGATTTATGATGAAAGTAACTAATGAACAAAGGCAGAGAATAATTTATAAAATTGGCCAACCTGGAATAAGTGAGGAAGCCACTCATCCCCATCACCAATGCACCTATCTTAGTAACTGCTACTGTCTCATATTTTATAAAAGAAAAATTAATATTCTTCTTACACAAAGCTTAAAGCAAAATCCCATTTAGGAACATATACTAACAAATTGCTGGATTGATCCCAGTATTTTTTAATTCTTCAGTTCTCTAATTTTAACAAAGTTACTAAAGGGACATACAAATAATTGAATCAAAAAAAATAATGAACTATTGATTCTTTTGTTGGGAATTCATTCCACTCCTTGACATATACTTTGAGACCACAGTGCATTATATGAGCAAATTATAGTACATGAAGCTGAACTTGAAGAAGAAATGACAGCTACGATTTTCTCATTAAAATCAGCCTAAAACAATGTTTGCATTCAGAATTAACCAAGCATTTTCAATATGTCTTAATTTTATGATACTGACTGCCACTGGAAATCTATAGAGTATATAAGCTAGAAACCCCTCACTGTCACTCAGAATTTTCACAATCTTTCCTTAATGACTTTAAACAAACACATATATTAAAAATTAAAAATATGCAGAGGAAAATACAAAATTGTTGCCAAAGTTACAAAATTTTCTCCCATTTTTGTGTTCTTGTGTGGATTCAGTGAGAACAAATGAATAATGGGGAAATGTGTATTTTTAATCCTTTACTCATACATTGACAATAATTTTTGAAGCAAGCTGCTCAGTGTAATTTACAGCTTAATTTCATTTTATGCACTTGGCCTGGCATATACCTGGGAAATCTCCCTGGGCATTTCTGCTGGCATTTGCAGGAAACCCAACAATATATGCGCTTAAAAGGCAGAGTCCAAAAGTATATTGATTATCTTTGTATGTGTGTGTCATTTATTGTTTCGTGTGTAGGGGAACACTACCCTTTGAACGGAGATATTTTTTTTTTTCTTTTCCCTTTCTTTCTACAAGCATCTAAGCTTTCCTAAATATCAAAAGAGCCCAGAAGTATACCTGAAATAAAAGCTGTTTTTCTTTATGTAATTATCAAGGGGCTTTTAGAGTATCTTTCCCCAGTGATTACAGGGTATTTCCACATAGGCTGTCATTTTAAGGTGAAAAATTCACAAGGACAGTCACACCATCTGTCATCAACTGGGTTCCCTGACACCCAGAGCTGCTCTGAAATGGCCAGCGGCTTCATGCATAACAAAGACCTTGCCCCTTGGCATTGTTTATTCCTTGACCTGTGCAGAGTCCTTCAAAAGGGGCTTTACTGAAACCATTTCAGGGTTGCTTTTCAGGGGCAGGATTTTCTAAAGAGAAAAATTATTTATGCATATAGAAAGTTTGAAATGCTCTGGCCTTAAAACTAAACCAATAGAATAAGCCCCAGAAGAATTTTGTTCTTACCTTTGTTTCTGTGATCCCTGAATGAACACTTACTTAGCATTTTTTTATCCTTTCTGCTTTTGAAAGTTTCTTGAAGATATAATTTTGGTGTTAAGCAAACCATACATAAAGATCAGAGTGTTAAATATAACTGGACCATTCAAATACAGAAGCTGTGCCGTAATAACTGAAAAATACACCCTCTGACCAACAAAACCCCAGTGTCTCTCCCCGTGGAAGTCACAGACAAGCTATTCTTACCGCCATGTCAAGCACCACTGATGACTTACAAATACAATACAGTACAATCGCACTGTAGGTCACTTGTGCCCAAAGAAGGATTACAGCTGTAGCTCACAATATTTATGAAAGAAACACACACACACATGCACAAAGAGAAAATGTCAACTATTGTAAAACATTTTTACTAAGAAATGTATACTTGCACACATTTGACATACAAAGACATAAGCTGAAGCTACCTCTCTTTCAATTTGCATGACTACAAAATATGTGTTCCTCAACTTACGGAAATCTGAGTTCGGATTCTTACAATAGACTGAGACTTGAAAACTAGGCAGATCATTGTTAAAAGAACCTGCAGCCATTTCTAGGAATGAATGGATAAACACAAAAGGATATTCTCTCTGTCAACATAATTAATGGCAAGATTTTATGAGCTTCATTTAGTCCCCAAGTCATAGTTATATACAATACATGGAGTGTGTGTTTATGTGCACATAGTATAAATATGTAAAAGTCACATCATTAAATCTTTTATATGTGTGTATTCATAATACACAAAGCTGTTTTTAAATTATTTAAAGATCTATTCTCTCTTCCATATACATTAATACTAATAAGAGTTGCCGTCAACATCAAAGAAAAGCTAGACCCCTAATTAGAGTTCCAATCTGCCCTGAGAGTTGTTTTGCAGAGAGAACAAATATGAAATAAGTTGAGGATTAGGGAAACTAAAAATCAGCCCTCATTCTCAACTTCTGATTATTGCAAGAATCCAGTGATTTCTTAACAATAAAATATACTCATGTTCTATCACAGTTTATAAATGCAAAAATTCATAATGAACAATTTCCAAGGAAAAGGATAATAATTAAAACATATAAGTTTGTCATGTCTTCATATGTTAGGATACGAGACAGTTACAGTAGCTCCAGAAATTTCTAGTAAATTTTGAATTTAGAATTTTTGATATTGCTTTAACCCTGTTGGTTAAACGCTTTTGGGTTTTGGCCATATGCATGTGGTCTTTCATGGGGCAGATTTCCTATTGGAAATCTGATTGCCTATGAGAATTGTACTGAAAATGTCAGCCATTTATTAAACACACATTTGGTGAGACACCTCTATATACCATAAATTTTGCTAGTTGCTGGAAAAAGAAAAAAACTAAAACCAGTTGTTATCCTCTTCTTGCTAAATGGTTAAATCAGGAAACAACTAAACACACATCGAGTCGATTACATGACAAAAGCTATTTCTAAATATTAGAGTAATGTATGCAAATATTGAAGGATCTCAAATGAAAAGAAAAATGTATCTTATGACTTTAATTTGACTGCTACTTTAATTTTCCAGTCCAAGATAGTCTTTCAAAATTATCACTATGACAAATTTCATCCATATACAAAAAAGACAGAATAGCATAATGGATTCACACATACGTATCACCAGTTTCATCAATTATCAACTCATGGCAATCTTGTTTATCTCTATCTTCTTTCAGGTTGTTTTAAATAAAATCCCAGATACCATATAATTCCATTCATAAATATCTCAGTATATATCTGTGAAAAAGAACCACAATATTATCATACTTAAAATGAATAATTCATTAATATTATCAAATATCTGATCAGAGTACAAATTAAATTGATTTTCAAATATTATAATAAATTTTCCAAAATAAAGATAAAAAACTGACATACATTTAATCTATAGGTTCTCTCTTCTTCTCTACTGTCTGTTTTTACTGCTCTCAATTTATTACTTGAAGAAATTGGATCATGCTATTCTATAGATTTTTCTCACAGACTTGATTTTGCTAATTGCATCTGTGTGGTCATTTTTGGAAATTACTAGGGTTACAATAATTATTAGGAAAAAGTATTAATAAAACTATTTTATATATATGTGTGTATACACACACACACACACACACACACATATCTTGCCTTTCTAGGCTGAAATATTTGAATATAGAAAACTTGTCTCTATAAAATAATTATACCAAATAAATGCAGAACAAATGGAGGAATTAGAAAACAATCACCAATTTGAAACCTCTATTCAAATGATGTACATAAGTTGCAATCATCAATGGCTGTTAAACTCATTATGTGAGAAGTTAATGGTTGGGTGAGGTTGACAATCTGAACTCACTGATTAATATTAACATGACCAAACTGGGATGTTAAGAAATTCCATGCCTTGTGATGTTATGTAAGGAATCACAGGGCATTATCCATGAGCTACTGTGGCCAATAAATAATTTACCATATTGAATCCAGTCTCTACATTGACTATCATTTTTACAGGGAACATGGGGGGATAGCAGAGCATGTTAAATGACGTTATAAAGATGCCAAGTGTGTCCAGAATATGGAGAATGTTATAAAAAATAAAATAACCCAGTTTTTAAACAAATGAATGCTTTGAAACATAGTAGGGGAGAATGTTATAAAAAAAAACAACAACAACTCAGTTTTAAAGAAATGAATGCTTTGAAAGATAGCAGGGGAGGAATAACTACTACATATTAAAATATACTTGAGGTGAATCAACAATAAACAATGCAAGAATCTTGTAAGAGACTGATTCAAGTGAACTAACATTTTTGAAACAAGTAGCAATTCAGGCCTTGAAATCATGACACTATGTTTACTTTTTAAATTTGTTTTTGCAGGAGATATATATTTAGGTATTTATGAGAAATATAATGGATATGTGGGTTCCCTTAAAAACGCTATAGTGGTAAGGCGAAGTGAGGCAAGCTATAATGAAATAAGAATGCAAAATGTTGATAATTATCAAAATTGCTTGATGGATATATTGAGTGTCATCTGCATGTTTGAACATTTTTATATTAAAGTTTCTATTAAAAAGACAATCACTCATTTTCCAATCAAAATTATCTTTGATTACTTACCTACCATGAGATTAAGAATGAAGTTGAGCAGATTTTAAGCAAGATTCCTTCTTGGGTAATTTCTTTATGTTTTAGATAGAAAGATGTACACAGTTTATTAAAAAGTCTCCCAATTGTGCCCTGATCGTCATGACTCAGGGTATAGCCTGTGGATCAGCAGAATTGCCAATACCGTAGCATCCACAGAAGTGTAGCATCTCAGATCTCACCCTTCACCTAATTAATTTCATAAAATATTCCCAGGCGATTCCTATGCACATAAAAGTTTGAGAAACACAGGTCTAAATGCCATTCTCTTCATGATCTTTTGTCACTATTTATTTTCTAAAATAAATATATTAGTCTTTCTTTTTCACTGTCTCCTTCCTAACAATATATTAACAAGCTTAAATTTCTCTCATCTTGAACATAAAATAAATGAACAAGAAAACAATAAATAAAACTAATTTCAATGTAATCTTGACCTAGAATGCTTGGCTTCCATTAGAAACTCATGTACCCTTAAACCAATTCCTCTCTTTTTTGCTTAAACTTATTCTAATAGGTTTCTGTTGCCAGCAACCTTAGAATCTAAACTCACCAAAGGCCTACCTTTTGCTTTTATAATCACTCTTTACTTTCAGTGAAATTTTGACCTTGCCCAAATAGCTTATAATGCTTTCCACAGTTAAGAATCACATTTCTATTATAGTTTATTCTCTCTAGGGTAAATCTACTGTTTTGTGTTCCCCAGTCACTTCCTAATCAATCTGCTCAAAACTGAATTCATCATCTTCACAAAATTTTCTCTTCAAACATTTCAATTTCAGTTTTAATGGCACCATCTACCCAGTCACAATAGTCTGAAAATGAAGAGTCATCCTTGACTTTATGTTAAATTACTGCTATAGTTCAAACTCTAAACATCTCTCACATACCTTCATCAATACATTCCTGTGATAGTTATGTTTATGCCCACTAGGAGGGTGTTTTGAAAGAGATTAACATTTTGATCAGTAAACTTTGGGTAAAGAAGATTGCCATCCATAACATGGGTGAGGCCATCCAACCAGTTGAAGATCTGAATAGCACAAAAAGACCGGCCTCCTGGAGCTACAAGGAATTCTTTAGTAGGCTGCCTTCAGACTTCGTGCCATCAACTCCCCTGGATTTCAAACCTACCAGCATACAATGCAAAGTTAGACTTGCCAGTTTGCATAATCATGTGAAATAAATACACATTCTGTTTGTTTTGTTTCTCTGGACAAACCTGACCAATACAGATTTTGGTAGCAAGAAGCAGGGTCCTGCTATGACATATGCCGAAAAATGTGGAAATGAATTTGGAAGTAGGTAATTGGTAGAGGCTGGAGGAGTTTTGAGGCACATGTTAGAAAAGGGCTAGACTGGCCGGGCAGGCTGGAGGAGTTTTGAGGCACATGTTAGAAAAGGGCTAGACTGGCCGGGCACGGTGGCTCATGCCTGTAATCCCAGCACTTTGGGAGGCCGAGGTGGGTGAATCACGAAGTCAAGAGATCGAGACCATCCTGGTCAACATGGTGAAACTCCATCTCTAATAAAATATGAAAATTAGCTTGGCAGGGTGGCACACATCTGTAGTCCCAGCTACTCGGGAGGCTGAGGCAGGAGAATTGCTTGAACCCAGGAGGCGGAGGTTGCTGCGAGCTGAGATTGTGCCACTGTACTCCAGCCTGGCACCTGGTGACAGAGTGAGACTCTGTCAAAAAAAAAAAAAAAAAAAGAAAAGAAAAGAAAAGAAAAGAAAAGGGCTAGACTGCCTTGATGGGATGGTTGGTAAGCCTGTGGCCATTAAAAATAATTCTGGTTATGTATCAGATGGAAATTAGAAACACATTACTGGAACCTGGAGGAAAAGTGATCCTGTTTAAAAGTGGCAAAGAACTTGGCTGAGTCCTTGGTGTTTATTTTATCTTCGTAAATTTTATCACAGTATTTCATCTTAGTAAATATCACAGTATTTTGTGAAAAGTTGAAGTTAAATGTGGAGGAACTTAAATATTTAGCTGAGGTGATTTCTAAACAAAGTGTTAAAGGTGCAGCCTAGTTACTCTTAACTGCTTATAGTAAAATGCAAGAAAACAGAGAGATAAATTAAAGATTTGTTAAATGAAAAGGAATCAAAATTTGAATATTTGAAAACCCTCAGCCTATCCATATTGCAAGGAAAGAGAAAGTGTGCTCTGGAGAGACCATTGGGGTATGGTTGAACAATCACTCCATGAAGAGAATACTCATGGATTTTATCAAACGTCTCAGCAGAACCCAAGAATAGAGATGGGATTATACCAGCTGAAACACTACCAGGTTGAACTAAAGGGCAGAGATGGGATTAAATAAAGGAGGATTTTATAGGCTGGAAAAACAGAGCCATCAGGCTGTGAAAATGCCTTGTTATTCAAGAACAATAAAGAGAATACAGAAATCAGCAGGACTGCCCCTGCTACCATAGGTCCAGAATGCACAAACCTGGGGAAGAAGACTGTCTCCGCCTTTCAGTGCACAAGGCTGTAGCCCATTAGTGTCCCAGGAGTTATGCTGCCAATCACAGCCATTGGAGGGGGTGGGCCAATGCCCATGGCTGTGGAAGCAACACTGTTTGCTGCACAGGTAAGCCTGAAGGACAGAGCTTGTCGTCAGAGGATTATTCTGAAGCCTTAAAGTCAAATGGAATTTTTCTTGTTAGGTTTTGCATTTGCTTAGGACCCCATCACACCTCACTTATTTCCCATTTGTCCCTTTTGGAATGAGAATGTCGATCCTATGCCTGTCTTACTATTGTATTTTAGAAGTATATAACCTGTCTGGTTTCACGGATTCACAATTGGAGAGGAATTTTGCCTCAGGATAAACCGTAGCTTTGAGTCTTACTATATCTGATTTAGATTAATACTTAGATGAGGCTTTGGACTTAGAGCTGATGCGGAAACGAGTAAGACTGTGGTGCTGTTTCAAGGTGAAGTGAGTGTATCTTGCATGCAAAGAGGACATGAATTTTGGAGGTCTAGCAGGACAAATACTAGGAAATTGAGTTTTATCCAAATTCGTAAGTGGAAGTCCTAACATCAATGGGAACATATTTAAGATAGGGTCACTGAGGAGGTAATGAAGTTTAAATGAGGTCATAAAGGTGGAGTTTTAATCCAATAGGATTGGTGTCCTTATAAGAAGAGGGCAAGACACAGCAATATGCATACACAGAGAAAAGATCATATGAGGACAAGTGAGAAGATGGCCACCTGCCAGTAAAGGAGAGATTCAAACCTGCCAACACCTTGATCTTAGATCAGCCTCCAAAATATTGAAAACATAAATTTTTGTTTAAGGCACCCAGTCTGTAGCATGCTGTTATATCAGCTCTAGCAGACTAATATAACTACCAAAATCTTCCTTCTATTTCACCACTTTTGGATTACTTATCCATAGTGCTTTTAGGCTAATCTTCCCAAAAGGCAATTCGGATAAATTCTCTCCTGAGCTCAAAACATTTTGATGCCTATCTCTGTCTACTGGATAACTTTCAAAGTACCTGGTATGGCACAGAGAGCTCTATGGTCCCTGCTTGTCTTTCTAGTGTCATTTCCTGCCAAACATAGGCATACAGCCAATAACCTAGACAGACAATCACTTGCAGTTCTTCTAAACTGCCACGCTGCTTTATAAAACATATGGTTCCCTCTTCACAGACTAATCCCTTCCCCAGACCACCTAGCAAACTGCTACTCATATTCAAATAACTCACACAAGGGTCTTCTCAGTGAAGCATTTGACCTTCTAGGACTATGCTAACCATACAGTTTTTATACTATTGTTGTATAGACCTTATTTATACTTCCAGTACATTTAATTTTACCAATGTGTTTGCAACTACTCCCTTTGGGATTGTGGTCTCTTTGAAGATGGATACTTCTGTATTTTTCTGTATGTTCTCAGTGCTTGCATATAGACTGCTCAATTATTAATATAAATAAACAGAGAGATGTGAAATATCCATCTGTCCATAACTGGCTTCAGATTATCCCTAATCCAAAGATCCATTAGAGACCAAATTGGGAAAAATATTTTTTAAAAAATGAAAGACTGCTGAGATTAGCATGTTTGGGAAGCCAAGTAAGCAAGGAGCAAATTATAGATTATTATAATTCCATATGAATCTCCCTAGACTCTCAATTTCTGTATTAATTACTATAATCACAACACATTCATACTAAAGCTCACTTTATTATATCTTTCATTTGTTTATTCATTATCATATCAACCATGTTGCTGATTCCTTAAAAGAAGACGTGTTGTGTAATGGAGAAACACTGAATTAGAAAGTAGAATACATGGGTCCCTGTCTGTGTGACTTGCAAGTCACAGTCTCTTGCATGTCAGTTTTCTCACCTACAAAATGGAAATCCTGTAACAAGTGGCTCATCACACAGAATGGTTCTGAAGATCAAATGGGATGATGTATAAATGGTTTGTAGGCTGTCATTTAATAACAGTGTCTTCCTAGTGAAAGGGCAATCTTTCTGCATTTCACCAACCGTGCCCTACATTGGCCCTCACTCACTGTGGCCTTTTCAACTGACTGATATTGAGCAGATCATTTAAATTTTCCAAACCTCAATTTTCATAAATTTAAAAATGGGATAATAATACCATAAGATTTTTTTCAAGACAAAAATAAAAATCAAAGTATTTTGTGTTCTATATCATCTTATGTAATTTTAAATAATTATATAATCCTAATTGTGTGATCTTGCATAAGTGATATAACTATTTAAGTTACTTTCCTCATGTATAAAATAAAAACATAATAGGTTTGTTGGGGGATTCAATCAGATGATGTGTGTAAAGTATTTAACATACCACATGAGTGGTTACTATTTTAAGTAATAGCAATTAATGTTTCTAGTACATACCATTATTATATTACTGCTAATACAGGTGTCCCTTGAGAACTGAGTCTGCAAAGTTTTGTGTGACTTAATGACTCTGGATATAGCATAAATATTTTTATTGACTTACTAATACCTCATACTGGTTTTCATTTCAAGGGATGACAGCTGTGTAAACAAAGTGGAATTAGTCATTAAAAAGATAAATACAAGTCTTATAATAAAATTTGTTTAATATTACATCTGTAATATCTAGTGTTTGTGTATGATATTCTATAGAGTATATTGATTTTTTATCTTTGTTTCTTAGCCAAATTATCAAGTTTTATTGCCTCATTACTCTGTTTGTTAGCTGTTCAGCATATTGTATTTTGGTGCCATTTACAAAACTGTCAAACAGTGCCCTTATACTTAAATACACACACACATACACACACACACATATACACACAACTATTTCTGCCAAAACTTTATTTGCAATCCCAGTTTCTATATATGAACCATATTTGTGAAGACTATCTCTACATATATATACTATATATGGTATATAGTTCATATAAATATATATTTAAAGTATATAGATAGATAGATATTTGTGTGTGTGTGATTATTTCTAAAACAAGGTAGGAAGAAGGATTCAGGGTGAAAAACAAAGAAAAATATGTCCACACCTATTTTCAAGCTTTCTGCCTTTAGAAAACCTACAGCTACACAGGCATAATGCTAAGCATGATGAAAATAAAACATCTATTTCATTCTATTGTTTTAAAATACTATTTATATAGCATAATAGAGGTGACTAACACATCTTTTCTAAAACAACTTATTTTCAGAGAATGGTTTGCTTACTAGATATATCATCCTTAATTTTCCATCTCTATTTCCTACCAATTTGTAAGTCTGAATATTTAGAACTCACAACTGGCCTCCCTCTGAGGAAATAGAAAAACAAATATTCTTAGAGTCAAGATACTCTTGAGACCCCAAAAAGAAAAGGAGCTTGTCTCCAAGCAGAAAGAATTTGTATGAAAACTCTGCCTTCAACATTGCTACTGCTGATAGACAGTGGTAAGACTATTTCAAGATTTTCATTTATTTAATGGCAGATAGAAAGTGTACCAATAATCACTGTTAATACAAATATATTCTAATATTGTAATTATAAAACTCTACTGGAAATCAGTTTTTTCAATTCAGTAATATAAATTAGTACAATATTAGCAGAGATGGTGAAAGAGGTAGGTGATTGCTTTTCTCTATAAGGATGCCTGACTCTGCTTAAATAAATCATTCACTGTGGGGCAGGTGGAGTGGCTCATGCTTATAATCTCAACAAGTTGGGAAGCCAAGGCCAGCAGGTCACTTTAATCCAGGAATTCGAGACCAGCCTGGGCAACATGGCAAAACCCCTTCTCTACGAAGAATGCAAAAATTAGCCAGGTGTGGTTGCGTGTGCCTGTAATCCAGCTAATTGGTAGTTGAGGCTGGAGAATCACTTGAAACCGAGAGGCGGAGGTTATAGTGAGCCGAGACAGTGCCACTGCACTCCATCCTGAGCGACAGAGTAAGACCCTACTAAAAAAACAAAAAACAAAAAACAAACAAACAAAAAAAACCGCAAACAAACAAAAAACTCACTGTATATCATAGATAAATAAGAAACTTACATTACTTATGTGTTTGGATAGATTCTTTATTACACATGGAGAGTATGGGAATGGAATCACTTTGAAACATGCCATGGCTCACTCCCAAGTGAACTAACACTGTTTGGTAAATGGCTTTAACTACTCTTCCAATGCCACGTGGGGAGTTGGGGTGCTTATTTAATGCCTGCTTTTGAAATTAGATGAGAGGTTTGAGAACTTCTGTTTGAATTTCCTGATGACCCCCCAACATTTCTTTTCTTTAAAATTAGGCATTTTTTTTTAATGTTTACCATTACATAGTAACATATTTATTCTTTATAATGCATTTTCTCCTTGAAATTCCATTTAATCAGACAGCAGTATAGCAAACTCGCTTTCTTTTCTTTTTTTTTTTTTTTAAATAAAGAAGAGGAAGAAAGAGAAAGAGGAAGAAGGAGAGAGGATGGGGGTATTGCTTTATTGCCCGGGCTAGAATGCAATCTAAATATGGGTATGCCTATAATTGTCCTTAATAATGGAGACATGAAAGAAAATGAGGGAAGAGAATAGCAAACAAGGAGCCAACCAAGATTTCTTTTAAACTTCTAAATTGATATGATGTGGTACTGATAAGAGTGTATATTTTGTATATTTAAAGTGCAGAGTTCTATAAATGTTAATTACATTTACTTGTTCCAGATCTGAGTTCAAGTCCTGAATATCGTTGTTAATTTTCTGTCTCATTGATCTGTCTAATATTAATGTTGAAGTCTCACACTATTATTATGTGGGAGTCTAAGTCTCTTTATAAGTCTTGTATGTCTGCGTGTTCCTGTATTGGGTGCGTATATATTTAGGATCTTTAGCTCTTCTTGTTGTTGCATTGATCCTTTTATCATTATATAATGTCCTTCTTTGCTTCTTTTGATCTTTGTTGCTTAATTGTAACTTCTGCTTTTTATTTATTTATTTTAGCTCTCTGTTTGGTTGGTAAATCTTTCTCCATCCCTTGTTTGGAGTCTTTGTGTATCCTCGAATGTGAGATGGATCTGGATGCAGCATACTGATGGCTTTTAGTTTTTTATTCAAATTGCCTGTCTTTGGATTGGGGGATTTAGTCAATTTAAATTTAGAATTAATGATAATATATGTGAGTTTAATACTGCCATTAGCTGGCTATTTTGTCCATTAGTTGATGTAAATTCTTCATTATATTGATGCTCTTTTTGATAATTTTTTTAGAAAGGCTGATACTGTTTGTTCCTTTCATATGTGTAGTGGTTCTTTCAGAAGCTCTTGTAAAGCAGGCCTGGTGGTGATGAAATCTCTGAGTGCTTGCTTATTCACAAAAAACTTTATTTTTCCTTCACATGTGAAGCTTAGTTTGGCTGGATGTGAAATTCTGGGTTGAAAGTTTTTTTCTTTAAGGATGTTGAATATTGGCCCCCACTCTCTTCTGGCTTGTAGGGTTTCTGCTGAGAGATCTGCTGTAAATCTGATAGGCTTCCCTTTGTGGGTAACCTGACCTTTCTCTCTGGCTGCCCTTAGTATTTTCTCCTTCATTTCAACCCTGGTGAATCTGACGATTATGTGCCTTGGAGTTGCTCTTCTTGAGGAATATCTCTGTGGTGTTCTCTGTATTACCTGGAGTTGAATATTATCCTGCCTTACTAGGCTGGGAAAATTTTCCTGAATAATGTCCTGAAGCGTATTTTCCAGCTTGGATTCATTCTCTTCGTCACATTCAGGTACACCTATCAAGCGTAGATTAGGTCTTTTCACATAGTCCCATATTTCTTGGAGACTTTGCTCATTCCTTTGTATCCTTTTTTCTCTAATCTTGTCTTCTTGTTTTATTTCATTGAGTTGGTCTTCGACCTCTGATATCCTTTCTTCTGCTTGATCAATTCGGCTGTTAAAACTTGTGCATGCTTCACGAAGTTCTCCTATTGTGTTTTTCAGCTCCATCAATTCACTTATATTCCTCTCTAAATTGTTTATTCTTGTTAACATTTCGTCAAATCTTTTTTCAAAGTTCTTAGTTGCTTTAGATTGGGTTAAAACAAGTTCTTTTAATTCACAGAAGTTTCTCATTATCCACATTTTGAAGCCTGCTTCTGTAATTGGAACACACTCGTTCTCCATCAAGCCTTGTTCCGTTGCTGATGAGGAACTGTGATCCCCCGCTGAGGGAGAGGCGTTCTGATCTTGGGCATTCTCAGCCTTTTTTGGCCGTTTTCCTCCCTTCGTTATAAATTTATCCATCTGTGGTCTTTGAATTCACCGTCTTTGTAATTAGGTTTCTGAGTGGACGTCCAACTTACTGATTCTCAGCGCCGAAATCTGAGCAACCCACTGCACCGACCAAATCAGCGGCGTTAAGATTGATGGTGCTTCTCCGACTCTGCACCAAGAACCGTCGCTCCAAGGCGTAGGCAAAACCGCCTCGCCGGTCACAAGAGTCGCGCTGGCGACCCGTGGGGCTCCTCCGCTGGGAATCTCCTGGTGCGTGAGCAACAAGAATTCATGTGAAGGTGTGGCGTCCTCTCATTCCTTGCGCTCTCAGTGGGAGCTACAATCCCGAGCTGCTAGTGATCAGCCATCTTGGATCTCTCCTTTCTGTTTCTAAAGATTGTTTACTCAGAGACACAAGCAGTTTGCTGAGACAGAAGACAATGGAAGAGTAAATAGAAGTAAAAAAGAAAACGTGCAGCTCCGTGACTGGCACAACACCAGTGCTAAGATACAAGGTATCCAGTATTACTGTTGATGTTATCATTGGCTAATTACAATATTCTAAGTAGAAAAAACTTCTTAAATAATCAATTATAGCTTGCTTTCTATATTTCTTTCTGATAGTTCTAAATTTAAAATAATTTGAAATGTTTCTCTTATCTTCCAAGATATTTGAGAGGAAAAAAAAGAATATGTTCAAACATCCTGTCTAAATCCAGATAAACTTGGATTAACAAAATTACTTTCTTTTTTTTTTTTTTTTTTTTTTTTTTTGAGACGGAGTTTCGCTCTTGTTACCCAGGCTGGAGTGCAATGGCGCGATCTCGGCTCACCACAACCTCCGCCTCCTGGGCTCAGGCAATTCTCCTGCCTCAGCCTCCTAAGTAGCTGGGATTACAGGCACGCGCCACCACGCCCAACTAGTTTTTTGTATTTTTAGTAGAGACAGGGTTTCACTATGTTGACCAGGATGGTCTCGATCTCTCAACCTCGTGATCCACCCGCCTCGGCCTCCCAAAGTGCTGGGATTACAGGCTTGAGCCACCGCGCCTGGCTAACAAAATTACTTTCTAAAATATCTTCTACATTTTTAAAAGAATAAGCAAAATGGCCATATATTTATACTGTTTTTTAAAAAAATTAGTATGTGTACTGTTTTATCAAGATTATTAGTTATGGGTCAAATTATTAACCATTAGAGGTTTTAAAATTTTATATGTATACTTTACTGAACATTAGGGTCCATTTTATAAGTAATGTCCACTGGATATTTATGCTTTTTTATAGAAGTAGCATCATATTTTTATATTTTTATGTTTGTAGTTGTTTTAGTGTTGCTTTCCTGACATATGTAAAATCTATTATTTGTTTGGTTCTGAGTACTTGATTGGGAATAAAACTATACTTATAACTCCTGATGAGGAAATACTATTGAGTTTATCAAAATGCATTTATAGTACTGCTTATTAATACACATTACTGGGAAGAAGGGAATTACTATTTATTGGATGAGGTCCAAATAATTCCAAAAATTATATTTCAATGCTCTTTCTGGTTACAAAAGTATTTCATACAAATACTTGGCAACTCAGAACTGACAATGATCTTTTTTTCAAAAACCTGAACTGACAAGATTATTTGAATATTATTCTTTTAATATATGGTTTTCATAACGAAACGATTTTTTTCTTCCCAGCCCCCACCCTCACTACTACACCCACTATCTTCCTAAAACTTCTACCTTAGGACTACAAGCTCTTTTTCCCTTTTAGTCCAGAATTACAACAAGCTGGAGCCTAGAATGGGTCACAATCAGGAAGTGGTTAAAAGTGCCCTGAAATATGGAGAAGAGAGGGCATATCACAAATTCTTTAGGAATTTCTCTGGGTGTTTGTCTAAACAAATATCAGACAAATGTCTTTCATTTTTTATCTCGTCTTTTCCTGCAATTACCAGTGAACATCTAGTTTTCCACAATGTGAAAGGCAAGAAGGAAACAAAAATCACAGGTTACACCAATCAACCAGAAACCTTGTTGTTGATTCTGCCCTTCTCTGATAGGGTTACACTTAAATATATTAACCATCTTAAAATTGAATCCCACTGGACCTTAAAATACCATCTTTGCTCTTCAATATTTAAAACATTTAGTAACTTTATTGTGAGTTGTGTCACAGATTTCATATGAATTATTTTTCTCAAAATTTAAACTTCCTATATACGTAGTAACTTTTAAGTCTTACTAAATTATAGGTTTTGCATTCTTCATGGCATGCTCTTAAATCCGACAATGAATTTTTCTTTTTCTTTTTTTTTTTTTTTTTTTTTTTTGAGGCGGAGTTTCGCTCTTGTTACCCAGACTGGAGTGCAATGGCACGATCTCGGCTCACCGCAACCTCCGCCTCCTGGGTTCAGGCAATTCTCCTGCCTCAGCCTCCTGAGTAGCTGGGATTATAGGCACGCGCCATCATGCCCAGCTAATTTTTTGTATTTTTAGTAGAGACGGGGTTTCACCGTGTCGACCAGGATGGTCTCGATCTCTCGACCTTGTGATCCACCCGCCTCGGCCTCCCAAAGTGCTGGGATTACAGGCTTGAGCCACCGCGCCCGGCCTGACAATGAATTTTTCAAGTAGCATATTAAATATGTGGATGTGATGGAGGAAAGCATATAAACAAACACAATATATTACTAATAGTGAATCACATTTATGAATTGTTTTAAGACCCTTTGAACATGTTATGATATATTGGTGATATATCTGTAATAGGCCGAGTCTGACATAAGCATAGGCCAAATTAGAAAACAGATTTTTGAAAAGAAATAACTCTTTACCCATAGTTAGAGCTACCTGATGGTACCTTTCAAAGTCTCCTCTCCAGCTTCAGCCTTCGTCTTAAATACAAAATCAGGTCAATGGTGATGCTCATTTGTAACTTTGCTATCAGGTATGGCCAGATGTTTCATTTAACCTCTAATATAAATAAAACATCTGATGAAGTTTTCTGATGCCTTTGTAAACAGATGTTTGATCTGGAAACTTACTACTGAAGCAGCTATACTGATTTGGTCATTTTCTTTATGTAATGTCAAAGTAATTGTCTTGATCTTTGGGAAAACTGCTGCTATAGGTGTTATAAAATCTTTTATTACATCATGTTAGATCTCTTTAAAGTGGCTAATGTCTAGTCAACACATGTTTAGTTTGCCCAACAAGAATTTATTAAGTATATATAAAATGTAGGAAAAAACTGCTGGTCTATTTCTTTGAGGATAAAATAAGTTAAGTGCATCATTAAGGCAATTTTATCATATTTTTAACATTATGAAATAATGCTTGACCAACCCTTGTGCTATGAGCATTAACTGCACACCTTGTACTCTTTTACAGGTTCATTAAATAACTCCAAGAATAATATTCCTCATGCCTTCTATTTTTATTCTTGTTTCATATAAGCGTATTTCTAACATTAGTAATTACTTTATATGATTAAAATAATTAATACGATGGTAAAGAGTGGATGCTTAAATCCCTTCAAACTAAAATTTAAAAATATTTTAGACATGTATAAAATGCCTAGCATTTTTAGAAGGGCAAAAATTTAATCTAAAATACATGAGCTGCCGTATTTTAAAATGTTAGCAGATGAGAATTTGCAGTCCATTCTAATGAACATTTTCCAGGCAACTTTATTTGAGATTTCTCATTTAATGACTCAAAGGCTGAGTATAACACAAAATAAGCTGTGTGCTCATAAGAAAAATTATATTAAATAATTTAGAAATGTTTGTTCATATTTGGAAAACCAAGATTTTTTTAAATTTTGTTTTTATGTTTTAATAGAGTTTAGCATTTTAGAAGCTTAAATATTTGCTAGTTTAATTAATTATTCATATTTAGATCGTAGATATATATTTTCCATATATACATGTTTATAAAGTTGTTTATACTTTTGATTTTGTAATTTATTGTTTTTTAAACGAAATTTCTTAGTATTTATGATCACATTTGGTATTATCTGCATGCAAAAAAGGAAACAGAAAGAACTTGCTTAATATCCTTTAAAGGTGCAATATTGTATAAATTTATTTTCGCTCTTGAAAGCTGATGAGCCATTTTTCCTGAGGAAAATACCTCCATAGCATTTTGTAAGAGAGCAGAGTCTTCTAGCTAGTGGCATAACCAGACCGCAGCCTCCTGACAAATTTTCCTAGTTAATGCTGGATTTACAAGGGTTTTTGTACTACAGCTTTAGTTAAGGGGCTTCCAGATTGTAATACCCAAAGAAATGTTGCTGCCTAAGTCACTGGCTTACAAAAAAGCTCAGCCAAGCAATTTAAGATGGATTTAAAGGTGGTAGGGAACTGAGGCAATGTCCACTAGCAATGAATTAGAGGGAAGACACCCTCTAAAAGGCACCCTCTGGATGACACTGGACCTCAAATGGGTAAAGAATAACATTTCTGAGCATTGGAAATAAGGAGGGATGCTTAATTGTATTACACAAGAAATTTGGTGGCAATAAAGCTCTCGTACATGTGTGTATGCATGCATATGTTTAGAAGTGTGTGCTTAGATGTCGGCTTGCATGTCAGTAACTTACCTTTCCTAGTGAAGTAAATGGATTAAAAACACCTCCTTTATAATCATCTCAGAGGCTAACAACAGCACATAGGAATGAACACAGATGGAGATATTAAAACTGTAGGACCAAAAAATACAAACAAAAGCATTTCCCAATAAAAAGGGCACAGGATCAAGTAATTTGAAGAGTACAATAGAGGTACAGTATATGATAATATTCTGTATTTGAGATGAGTTTTGAAGAAACCCATAATCAGAAAACAAGGACAAGCTCAATGATGATGAAAGGAAGGAACCAGAACAAAGCAGAATGGTTAGAAACCTTCACCCAGAATGCGTTTAAGAGGATGTGAACAATTGGAGAAGTCTGAACCAGAATAGGAATCTTTCTCTTAGCTCGGCTTGCCACAGGAGCTAGAAATTCACCAATTTCTATTGAGGGAAAATTGAAAATGTCATCATAACCCTCCTATATCATTTATGGCTTATTCCATACTATGTGTAAATAACTATAGTCATTTTAAACTTCATTTACTCAGTCAAACCTAATTATTCTAATGTCCAGAGACAAAAATTCATCCAGGTGAGATTATAAATAAACTACTACAGTCAAAATTTTTAGACTCATCATGAGTGGATCAAGTAAGAGCATTCCTGACAGAGAAACCAACTAGGACAGCATGCTATCCATTATACCAGCTACTCTGCAAAATGACTTCAGAATTGTCATCTTGAGAGGAGACAGAGTTTTGGGGAAGTATTGCTTTCCCAAAACATTGCAAAAAAATAATAATAATAACTTCTGGAATTATGTTCAGAGCCTCTGGTGTGTGTTTTTCAGCTTTGTAAGTAGATGGTATTTTGTTTTGAGAGTAAACTGAATTTTAACAGATAATTGGCATTCTGAACCAATGCTAATAAATAAACTGTGAGGTCATAATGGGAAGAGAACTCATTTTAATATATTGTTTCCATAGTGTTTTCTAACAGTCAGTCATATGACCTGTAGAAACACTTTGCACCATGTCTGATTACAAGAAGTGTGACCTAGAAGTTCAAAATTATTAAAATCACAATACTCGTTTTCATTCACTTAGTGGTCTTTTAGAATATTAGAAGTCAACATATACCAAAAGACTAAAATCAGAAATGATCCCTCAAAAAAGCTTAATAACAGACAGAAATCATTTAAAATTTAAAATGAGCATCTAAGAATACAAGCAGGGGGAGTTGTTTTGACTTCTCTGTCACTTTAGCTCCCCAACTATAAACTGAAAATAAATACACTGAATACTCCCAAAGAGCACTGGGCTCTAAAAATGTTTTTTGGAGCTTCTTAGAGAGTGCATAGACTCTGGAGGCAGTGAGCTTGGGCTCAAATCCCACCTCTGCCTTTTCCTAGCAGTGTAATTTGGGACAAGTATTTAACCTCTGAGCCTCAATGCTCTCATTTTAAAGTGGAAATCATAAAAGGATCTAACTGACTGTGCTGTTTTGAGGACTACATGAATTAATATATGTAAAAGCACTTAAAATATGTCCTGACAGTAAGTACTCAATAACAATAATACTTACTATTATCATGCAACAAAATCAGCCTAATTCCTTTAGTAGTAGTTTTCCTTTGTTAAAATTCAAAGTTCTCTTAGAAGCAACTTTTTGTTCATTGGTTTTGAACTCCAAATATCATAGGTATATACATAAATACATTTGACATTTGGAAGAGGAAGACCTGTTAAGAATATAGCAGCACTGTTTACAATAGCAAAGACCTGGAACCAACCCAAATGCCCAACGATGATAGACTGGATAGGGAAAATGTGGTACATATACACCATGGAATATTATGCAGCCATCAAAAACGATGAGTTCACGTCCTTTATAGGGACATGGATGAACCTGGAAACCATCATTCTCAGCAAACTGACACAAGAGCAGAAAATCAAACACCGTATATTCTCGCTCATAGGCGGGTGTTGAACAATGAGAACACATGGACACAGGGAGGGGAGCACTACACACTGGGGTCTGTTGGGGGGAAATGGGGGAGGGGCGGGGGGTGGGGAGGTGGGAGGAGTTAGCATGGGGAGAAATGACAGATACGGGTGAGGGGACGGAAGGCAGCAAAGCACACTGCCATGTGTGTACCTGTGCAACAATCTTGCATGTTCATCACATGTACCCCAAAACCTAAAATGCAATAAAAAAAAGAAAAAAAAAAAAAAAAAAAAAAAAGAATATATTCTACAGACCGGGCACGGTGGCTCAAGCCTGTAATCCCAGCACTTTGGGAGGCCGAGGCGGGTGGATCACGAGGTCAAGAGATCGAGACCATCCTGGTCAACATGGTGAAACCCCGTCTCTACTAAAAATACAAAAAAATTAGCTGGGCATGGTGGCACGTGCCTGTAATCCCAGCTACTAGGAGGCTGAGGCAGGAGAATTGCCTGAACCCAGGAGGCGGAGGATGCAGTGAGCCGAGATCGCGCCATCGCACTCCAGCCTGGTAACAAGAGCGAAAGTACGTCTCAAAAAAAAAAAAAAAAAAAAAAAAAAAAGAATATATTCTACATTTGACCAACAGTTGCCAAGTAGGCATCTCAGGAATAGTTTGAGCCCTGATGGCCGCATTATCATAACTGTTACATGAATAAGTATTATTCGTTTAAAAATAGTAATACGGACTTACGGCCTTCAGATCTGGGAAATAATTTTCTATTGTATTAAGCCACTAAATTTGAGATATTTTATTGCAACCAGCGATAAGGAAACTATAATATCTCACAAAATTTTATATTAGCATTTATTTAATGTATATTTGCAAGGAAGTTTTTAGAAAAATCCCTTCTACAATTTTAATTATCAATAAAACCAAGATTCAAATGTTCATCTCAGCTAAGTATAACCCACTGATAATGAAGTTAAGATCATAAGTTTAAATATTATTTTTGCTCTTTTGTTGTGCTAGGTTCCATGGATATAAGCTGCTCTCAAATTCTCATCAATCATGAAACAACTTGAATATTTTCTGTCCAGTAGTCTTCCTAGATGTATATATCTAGCACAGTCCTTTGCACACAATAGCCAGTAAATATATATTAGTTGAATGAATCAACATATTTCATGTGTGTAATGCATTTGCCATCAGAAAGTGGTTAAAAGGCTCAAATCAGCAATTTCTATCATATTAGATGTAAAGTAATATATGAGCATGTTGTCAATGTATATAGAGAGGCCACTACAACATAGAAGACTAAATTTACAAAATTATTCAGCATAAAATCATGTGTTAGAAAGATTATAAATTATCTAGCCCCACCCCTTCCTGTCACAGACTCTGTAACTGAGGACTATATACTTGAACGTGAATCATTTCAGAGTGGTGTACATATCTGAGAGTGCCGTGAATTTCAAACTCTAGCTTTCTCATGCATCTTTTGTAAACAGTCCTCACAGACCTTGTGTCTTACTAAGTAACACTGCATGCATTAGAAGATAAAAGGAAAACTTTGAAATAATTATTTGACTCTCAGAAATAACACTGCATATCTTAGACCCACTAAGCAGCATTCAGAGTAGAAATCAGTATTGCATGTAAATATATCTCCGTCTCTCAAGAAGTAATAAAGTTGGAATAGGTGGACCACACCTCCAGTGTATTGATAATAGAATCAGTGAGACAGCCCAGTGTCATCTCCAACTAAAATGGGAGACTTTCACAATAAGAATTATTTAAACCACTGTAAACAACTAGGAATCAAAGTAAGGATAGAAATCACGTTTTGCTCTCCTTTCACAAAGAAAGCTGAAGAATATTATGGTGCTATTTCAATAAGAATAACACCACACTGATAACAGACTCTATTCAAAATTTAATAAAGCATTACTCTCTTAATCAAAACATGACTGCAAAGCTTGGACTGTCTCTGAAAAGCAGAATAATGTGAACAAAAGAGAAATGGAACTGTGTCTGAATATCAACTCTACAAAACAAATAACATCTCGTTACACATGCAGCAATTAAAGGCAGGAACTTAAACCCTTTCTCAATTTACCTTTGTCAAGCATCAGGGAAAAGTTTGAATTATAAAACCAAAGTAGGTACAGGGTAAAAATTAATCAGTTGATAAAGTTTTATACACACATGATACTATAATACGTGTTTCTTTGCCTATGCTGCAGATGTTATCTACATAACATTTTGTCCAAAGCATATAGATTATACATGCATATATGTAAGATAGCATTCAAAATTTATAATTACACATGTAAAGAAAATAAACTTTGATTTAGAATTGTATAAGTGATTTGTGGACACCAGAAATTTTCCTTCTAATTCAGTAAATACACTGAGTAAAGAAACTTTGCATGGCATGGGGGCTTACACCTGTAATCCCAGCACTTTGGGAGGCCAAGGTGGGCAATCACCTGAAGTCAGGAGATCAAGATCAGTCTGACCAACATGGAGAAACCCTTCTTTACTAAAACTGCAAAATTAGCCAGACATGGTGGTGAATGACTGTAATCCCAGCTACTCGGGAGGCTGAGGCAGGAGATCCCTTAAACCTGGGAGGCAGAAGTTGCAGTGAGCCGAAACCATGCCATTGCACTCCAGCCTGGACAACAAGAGCAAAACTTCATCTCAAAAAAAAAAAGGAAACCTTCTCTGAAATTAAATTTCTAGTATCTAATTCTTAACTCCACTACTTACAGATTGAATTTAGGTCAAAATTTAAACATTTTTCTCATGGGCAAAATTAAGATAATAATGGTGCCTATGACCAGGGGTGGTGGTGTACACCACCTACTACTTGGGAGGCTGAGGCAGAAGAATCTCTTGAACCCAGGAGGTAAAGTTGCAGTGAGCAGAGGTCCCGCCATTGTGGTGAGTAGAGATTGCGTCATTACCCTCTGCCTGGGCCACAGAGTAAAACTTGTCTCAATAATGATAATAATAATAATAATAGTAATAATAATAGTGCCCACCTCACAGAGTTATAAAAATTTAACAAAGCAATGCTTAAAACTGATAAATTCACTATCACTATTCAGAAAATAGGATTTATTGAAGGTTTTTAGAAATAAAAGTTGAGTATGAAAGCTTTAATTCCATTAATGAATATATCATTACAGTCACTGAAACTGAACTTGGTTCTTCTGATTTATTCTAATCTCTATATTATATATATGTATTTAAAATTTACAACCTTGATCTTCAAAGCTATAGTGTATTTAAATACACAGGTTCAATCAGGTTTTAATAATGCCATTATAACCTCTGGTTCCATCTTTAGCTCATATTAACACTCTTCTGCTCATTTTGTTCATGTGGACAATGAATTACACTAGATTAGAAATTGTATCTAACATAAATTCATAGGATCAAATAGAGTTTATGTGTGGAATAGTTGTGTGATATCAAATATGTGCTTTTCAAATTGCTTTTACTGCTTTGATTAAAAAAATTTCAATTTCTGGGGCAGCTCTTATTTAGATATTGTGCTAGTTGGTAGCTTCATAGTTTTCCAATCTTCTAGCCTATCCATAGGACTTGGGAAAAGATCAAGCTCTCTATAAATTTAATGGAACATTAGTCCTTGCTATTAAATCTGTGAAAAGCAGATTGTGTGAGTCAACTCAGGCAAAAATTAGACACCAAGCACTCAAATGGGGAAATGTAAACAGTCATAGCAAACACTGCCAGGTATGTGGGCTATATAGAGAAAGACTGTATGGCAAGTGGAGCTGAGAACTGTCAGATTTAAACAAGGTTTTGGGCCATCTTCCTTCATGCACAAAGCAAAAGGCTCTGAGCATCTGGAATGTGACAGATAGATGAGCTGCATTCAAAAGAGAGATGTGGCCTCCTTACAGGTAGAATGAATGAGTAAAATTTTTAGAAAGTTTTTTGAGAGTCGTGCTTCTCTTTCCTATCAAGTTCCTGAGCTAATAACCTCTTATTTGCTGCAATCTCATGGCAAGATGACTATACTGTATTTCCAACTTTACAGTTGTGGTTGTTCAACTATGTAGTCGTAGTCATTGCAGTTGCCCTGTTGCCACTTTTCTTCTCATGCACATTCTACCATGATCTTCAAGCCCTACTAACCCTTTGATAAAACCTAACCTCTCTATGATCTCATTATTCTTTCTTATACCAAGCTTTATAAGGTTTACTTCTTAAAAATTTACCTAGCCCATGTGCTATTTCTTCTGGGTTTGTGGTCTGTAAGATGATTCCTCCACCCAGGTATTCAGTCAATGAGCCCATCCCTCACCTGATTATTCAACAGAGCATAATACTATGAGCACCGGAGGCAGAGAATAGCGTAACAAGATCCCTGCTGTCATGGAATGACATTCCAATGTTGGGGCAATGGAGAGAGCAATGGGTCTCTGCTTAGTTTGAGTGGTCAGAGAAGGCCTCGCTGTGATGCCACATGAATTTGTTAGGGCTGCCATACTAAAGTACCACAGCCAGAGTGGCTTAAACAACAGAAATGTATTTTCTCACAATTCTGGAGGCTAGAAGTCCAAGACTGAGGTGTCAACAGGGTTGCTTTCTTCTTAGGTTTCTCTGTTTGACTTGCATATGGCCATCTTCTCCCTGGGACTTCACAGCTTCATCTTTTTATGAGTGTCTATGTCCTAATCCCTCTTCTTACAAGGACACCAGTTATACTCAGTTAAAGTCTACCCTAATGAATTCATTTTAGCTTAATTACCTCTGTAATCACCTTATTTCCAAATACAGTCACTATTATAAACTGAATTGTGCCCCCCCCAAAAAAGTCACATGTTGAAGCTCTAATCCTTGACCTTGGACTTCAATCCTCCAGAATCATGAGAGAATAAATTTCTGTTGTTCAAGCCACCCAGTCTGTAATATTTTGTTATAGTAGCACTAGGAGACTAACACAGTCACATTCTGACTTACTAGAGGTTAGGACTTCAACCTATGACATTGTGGGCAACACAGTTCAGCCCATAAAAAGTGGTTACAAGACTAAAGAAGAGGCAAAGCCAATACTGTAAATAATTACAAGGAAAGTGTACCAAGCAGTACTCAAATACTCTCAAGGCAGGAAATTGCTCCCTCAAAGGCAAGGTGGTTCATTCAGAAGTACAGTGTGCCTAGAACAAAGTAAGTGAGGGGAAGAGTGGTAGGTGACAATGTCAAAAATGGGAGGCAAGGTCAGGTCATGTAGGACTGTGTTAGAAGACATGGCAAGGAGTTTGAATTTCATTGAAGTGGTGGCGACCTTGGATAATTTTCAACAGATGAGTTAAATAATATGTTTGAACTCATTTTAAAACATCATCTTTCTTGATATGAGTTAATTATGATTTCACTCATTTCAAAATATCATATTTTTCTTTATATATAGGGTAGTTGGCAAATGGACTGAAATAAAGAAGTCAAGCACAGTTAGGAAGGGATTTAAAGAATCTAGAAGGAGATCTAGAAAGAACTAGATCTAGAAAAGACTAGAAGGAGATGACAGAGACAAAAATAGTAGACAGATTTAAGATTTTTTTTATAGAAGAGCTCTGAGTAGTTGCTGATGGAATAGATAATTGGGGATAAAGGAAAGGGTATTAACAGATGATTCATAGGTTTTTGGCTTAAGCAATTGAGTAGAGAGTAGGGGTATTTTATTGTGATAAAGGAGACTGAGGAAAAACAGACTTGATGGAAAAGTGGAAGATGAACACCGGTGGTCAACTTGTTAAGAATAATGGTGTAAATCTTCCTTAGTGACTCAACTGACCAAATCACATGTTTTTTTGTTGTTGTTGTTTTGTCTTCAGTAAACATCTAATTCTTCTATGAGACTTATTACTAATGACTAACTGTGATAAATGTTACTCAGGTCCAAATTCCTTTTAATGTTTCTTGTCCTGTTTTCCTTATTTCATCATATGCACAGTTTCTGGTTGTTCTCCAGAAGCATAATTCCCATATGTAACTTTGTTCTTGTGGAAAGTCAGTTTTGGATCATGCTGTTCAAAATAAACTTCCAGAAATGGAAACTAGGTTTGTTTAGATAAATGTACTGCATACATGAGTTATAATTGTATATGGAAAAATTAAATATACAGTGGTCCCTTTCTATAGCTTGCAGTAGGCTTAATAATATTTGATGCAAATTCACCATTTGAGAAACCATCAAGCTTTTAAAATTAATTCTGTTAAAGCATAATATAAAGTTGTTCCATTTTTACAAACTAGATGATGGTGTTCATATACACTTACTAGCTGCATCTCACTTCAATTTTCTTCTGACTTTTTGCATAAGTTTTAATTTGAAGAAAAGTGGTTATAAGCACACTGAAAGATTAACAATTCCTTAAATTACACAGCACAGGGAGTCACTGAGGATCCGAACAGGTTAGTGACAGGGTCAGATTCATATTTTAGATAAGCTTTTCTGCAAGCTGTGGAGGAATGTATGGAAACTTTTTCCATACATTCCATGGCAGCATGGAAACCAATGAAAGAGCTGTCCCAGCAGTGTTGTGCAGGTGATATAAACAAGAAGGGACTAAATAAGAGAAAGAGATATAGGTGGTAGAGACAGGAAGAAAATATTGAAAAAATATTTCTCATAAAACATAAAATTAAATGCACTAAGTAACTAGTTGCTAGGTTTTTACTTTGAGTGATGGGATGTTAGATAATGCCACTAACTGAAATAGAAAAAGACAGAAAAAGAAAGAAAGAAAAAGAAAGGAAGAAAGAAAGAGAGAGAGAAAGAAAGAAAGAAAAAGAAAGAAAGAAAGAAGAAAGGAAGGAAGGAAGAAAGCAAGCGAGCATGCTGGAGGTAGAGATGAGAATGAAAGTAATTAATTGTTTTTTAAATAGGTTGAAATGTTAAAGCAGGAATAGTATATTTTTATCAGATAAAATAGATTTTGGTCAAATACACTAAAAAAAAAAAGACAATGAAAGTTATTTCCTAATGCTAAAGGAATTAATTCAGCAAGAGGATATAACAATTCTGGACATGTGTAATAGTGGAAAACCAAATTTATAAAGCAAATATTGGTAGATCTAAAGAGAGCGATAGACCCTAATACAATAATAGTTAAGAACAGCAACACCCTACTCTCAGCATTAGACAGATCATCTGAAAGAAAATTAACAAAGAAACATTGGATTTATACTGTATATTAAACTAATAGACCTAACATATTTACAGAGCATTTCATTTAACAGCTACAGAATACACATTCTTTCCATCAGCCCACAGAACATTCTTCAAGATATACCATATGTTAGGACACAAAAAATATATCCTGACAAATTAAAAACTATGAAAATTATATCAAGTAATTTCTCAGATCACAATGAAATAAAAGCAGAAATCAATACCAAGAAGAATTCTGGAAACCATACAAATACATGAAAATTAAACAACATGCTCCTGAATGAGCTTTAGGTCAAGGTGGTAATTAAAAAAATTTTTTTTTTAATCTTAGAAACAAAAAAAGGAAAAACACAATGTACCAAAACCTATGTAACACAAGAAAAGCAGTGCTAATAGAAAAGTCTATAACAATAAATGCCAACATCAAAAAAAAGAAAGATTTTAAGTACACAATCTAATAATATACCCCAAGTAACTAGAAAAGCAAGAATAAACCAAACCCCAGATTGGTAGAAGGGAATAAATAATAAAGATTAGAGCAGAACTAAATGAAATAGAGACTAAAAAATACAAAGGATCTACAAAATGAAAAGCTGGCTTTTGGTAGAGATAAACAAAGGTGATAAACCGTTTTCTAGACCAGGAAAAAAAGAGAGAAGACCCAAATAAACAAAATATAAATGGAGACAATGCAATTGATACCACAGAAATACAAAAGATCGTTAGGCACTATAATCAACAATGACATATGAACAAAGTTAAAAACCTAGAGGAAATGGATAAATTTCTGGACACATACTGGCAAACTGGGCACTCAGCACTGGCTGTAGACATGTCAGCTTTGGTGAGTAAAAGTCCATGTTGCTGAGCCCATGCATAACCTCCATTCCTGCCACCATGGACACTTTGTTCATGGGCCCACTGGGCAATGACAAGGGAGGCTGGAAAAAGAGGCTAAGTGTCCAGAGAAGGGGTCATCCTATCTACTTGATTATTAAAATCCTCCTCTGCTGAGGTCACCCGTTGGTGAGCACCCATATGGAATACAAATATCTTTAGTTTCTGACCACTCAGAGAGGTCCATTCACATACCTCTTCTTCAAATCTTTGTCACCAATTTTCCAATTACGTTTCTTCCAAGTCCCTGACCATCCAGCCAAACCACTGGCTACAGCCCATGAATCAGTGTATAATTGCACATCTAGTCATTTCTCCTTCTATGCAAAGTGCATAACCAGGTGCACTGCTTGAATTTCTGCCCACTGGGAAGATTTTACTTCACCACAGTCCTTCAGGGATGTTCAAGAAAGGTGTTGGAGCACTGCAGCTGTTCACTTACAGGTGGTGCCTGCATATTGTGCAGACTCATTTGTGAATAGTATACTTTAAAATGGATAAAATTGTATATTTTATGTTATGTGACTTTTACCCCAATAAAAATGTTTAAAAAGAGAGAAACTACTACAAAATTAACTGTTTTATAAATGAACTGCAGGCATACAAAAGGTGAAAGTATAATGTTTTTGTGTCTAGAATATATTTTGTGTTACAGTTAGATTATATTTTAATTTGACCCTATATAAATCAAATTTCAACATACATATGGAATATAAATGATAAGGGACAATGCTTTATGAATTTGTTTTTGCCTATTGATGAGAATCCATACTTCCAGAGAAAAGAAAAAAAATTATGGTTGGTCAATGCCTATTTCATGGACTACAACATGAAGAATACTGAATTTGAGTGCTAGTTCTTGTCAACTATGTGACAGAACACAAATAAATGAAAGGCTCTGGCCTCTTGCTAGTGCGAGTGCAGTCCATGGGAAAGCCTCAGCATCAAGCACCTCCTGGGAGACTCTTGGGCCTACTGCATCTAAATCCACATGTTAACAAGATCTCTAGGCAATTTACCTGCACTTTAAACTTTGAGAAACACTGCTCTGTGTCAATGTTACTCATTGTTAAAGTAAAAAAGCTAGGCTTTAAAACCAACTTTTTAATTTTAATGTTAATGTGTTTCTACTATATCTAATATACTCTGTTTACAGGCTAACATGAGATAGCCTACCCTGATGCCTTTTCCTCATTCACCACCTTGCTCAAACACAGTTTAGTAGAAGACGGTAATGCCTACGTAATAGGAAATTACTAGTCGTAATAAATTACCATTTAGTTCTAAATAGCATCTACATGTGTGCTAGATATATATCTTTAATCAGATGAAATTAGAATTCCAAAGAAAGCTTTCATCCTAGACTAAAGCTTGTTTACTTTCCTGGATGTATGCATATAGATGTGTCATCAATTTGTTACTAGTTCCTCTATTTATATCTGCACCAAGCTATCTGCATCTCTTCTATAACCTCTTTTTGGTTAAGAAATATTCATTAAAACAACACATAAAATTTCTTATCTGTTTTTATCATAACTTTGTCATCACAGACTACACCTAAATCACATCCGAACTCGTTTCTGTCCTAGACATCTCAGAATGTACTATTCACCTTGTTTTCATTTTTCTGAGTTTCTATATATCTTTTTCCTCCTTTTCTTTCTCTTTTTTTTTTTTGAGGTACTAAATGCTGTAGTTTCACTATGCTTTTTGATATTTTTAAAAGCTTAAACTTAAGATTTATATAATAATCTTTGTGTATTTTCTTCAGTTAATACCAGTCTTTTACTTTTGCACAGTGCTTTAGAGTTAACCAAGAGTTGTTACACACTGTACCATTTAAGATTCAAAACAAACTTGCAAAATATGTAGAAAAGACATTTGACTTTAATAACAATTCAGTAGCTAAGATGCAGTATCAGAGAAAGGGACAAATTCAGGTCAGGCATGGTGACTCATGTCTATAATCCCAGCACTTTGAGAGGCTGAGTCAGGTGGATCACTTGAGGTCAGAAGTTTGAGGCCAGCCTGGCCAACATGCAAAACCCCGTCTCTACTAAATATCCAAAAATTAGCCAGGCATGGTGGCAGGCACCTGTAATCCCAGCTACTTGGGGTTCTTGAGGCACAAGAATGGGCTGATGGGTTGAACCCAGAAAGCGGAGATTGCAGTAAGCTGAGAACACACCGCTGCACTCAGCCTGGGTGACCAAGCAAGACTCCATCTCCAAAAAAAAAAAAAAAAAAAAAAAAAAAAGAAGAAGAAGGAAAGAGATAAATTAACATCATTAGCCATATAAAGAAAAACACAGCCACCTGTCACAAGCTTTGTAAACTCTACCCCACAGTACCAATTAAGGAAAAAGCAATAGCACCATTAATAATTTTATTTTTAAAAAATTTTACCTAGTGAAAAGTACTCAAACATAAAGTGTTGGAAACTACGCAGAAAACTCAAGATAAAAACCTTTGCTGGAAAAAGGAAAAATCAAAATGTCAAAGAGAGCATACATAGCAAACAATAAAAGGAATGCTAACACAAAACATATATCATCTGAGGTAACTGAGGCTTTGTCCCGAGATGAAGGAAATACAAATCAATAAAAATTCCACGATACTCAACAAAGCAGTACATGTTCACAAAGGGATGACTTTATAAAAACCTTGCAAAATGATGCAAAAGGATCTGAAAGTCAGAAGCTAGATAAAAGCATCAGAAAAAAAGAAAAGAACCTCAAACATTCTGAACTAATAGCTCAATTTATGCCCTTCAAAACAACCCCTAACAACTGGGAAGTGTTAGTACTGTAGACTTAAGTCATTCAATAGATACTCCTAGACTGAGTCATATTCTAATTATGGCCAGCAATTGGAGGGAGGAAGAGAAAAAAGGAAGGGAAAGAAAGAGAAAAAAAAAGAAGGAAAAGCGAAGGAGAAAGGGAGGAAGAGGAGGAGGTAATATATGACAAAAATGGGAACGAAGTGTAACAATTTGGAAATCAAATGGTACCAAATCAATTTTCCTTGAAAATGAAAGAGGTGAAAGTAGATCACAAAAGGATGTAAGTGAGGAAAAGACTGGGAACATCAAGGGTCTTCATAATGCCACAGAAACTAGAAATCCCTCTTGGCAGGAGAATATCCAAACACCATTTCAGTCTCATAGCGTCCTGTTGTGACCACTTAAAGAGTGCATCATAATAAATGCTCTCAGCAGTGGAGATGGTTCTTAGCTTTGTGGGAGTCAATCACAGGTACTCCTTGGGACCCCCCATCATCAAAATAATTCCAGGCCATGTGTATTTACAGTGGCCATTATGATATACCACTGGCATGTTGAGATAGTTAGGATGTGTTCACAACATGAGTGGTTGCCTAAGAGCTAGTACACTTAAGTTCAATTCAAGCAAACTTTGGTGAGACATTTTTTAAAGTTTCAGCATTCAACTGAGACTCTAAAACAACTTCTACAAGCAGTCTACCATTTGTAAAAGAATGAATTTTGATTTTGACATATCAAAAATACTCTCATTTTAAGCAAAGCTAAACAAGTGATATATTGTGACCAGAACTTCACAATCCAAAACAACAAAAACAATTCCCACAAATGTGAACTGAAAGAATCAATCAAATACATAATGTAACTTTTCTATTTTTCCTTCAGTTTTCCAGCTTATTTGGGTCACTAAAGTGACTCAGGGTAATAACCATGCTAACTTATCTTGATTAAAATATCCGCAATCTAGTTCTTCAAGAAAATTTACAAACTTTATAATAAGAAATTGTTCTGTTTAGAAACAGAGCTTCAATAAAATTATAGCAATAAACAAAATTGTAACTTTTTAAGAGTAAGTATTAAAATAAACTCAAATTCATTATTATGAAGATATTAAAAAGTTAGATAGTACCAGGTGAAGTTTCAATGACAGTTTTATCTTCAGATTCTCAAGAGTTATCTGAGCACCATTTCTTTCTCTGAGAAACGTTCACATTTCTACCTAAAAATAGCTTCCTCATTACATAAATTGTATGAATTTTTTATGTGAATCCAAATCAGTTTACCCTCAATAATCAGTACTTCTGTTAATGATTACACATATTGAAAGCTTAGTTTTGTTTCGTCGTTGTTCTTGTTTTTCATAAATAAGTGTGGAGGATCCAATTTTAGATCCAATTTTGTGCTTGACTCCAAACCTGGAGTCACGTTGTAGTTTTCAACCCTGCTACACACTAGGATCACCTGAGAACTCTGATTATAACTGCTTTTCAGTAAAATCTGAGCATGAATAATTACTGAATTTCTTCAGATGATTTTAAATGGCATCTAGAATTGAGACGGTCTAGATCTCAGTCCCCTCTTACCCCACAAAAATAATCATCACAATAGGAATATTTCAGAATTGATAAATTATGAATCAGGTCACTTTTTCTAATTTGTTATTGATTCAAATCACTAAAAAGCAGACACCTTTTTTTTTTTACTTTGTAAAAAAAAATTATTTATACATATTATTCTAAATCTTACAGTATGCAAAACAACTCTTGGTAAATTCAGAATCAATTGGTGTGAACTTATGTGTAGATACTGTGGTCCCAGCTAGATCAAAGCAAAATTGTCAAAGAGTGTGAATCTTCAGTGCCCTACTCATCCCTTTCTTCACATTCCATTCCTGTCACCTCTCAAATGTCATTACTACAGTCTCACCACACAAGCATTCTCCAAAGAACTAAGGTCACAGGAAAATATTCCAGGAGAAAGCACAAATGACTTTTTTTTTTTTTTTGGAGCAAAACTATTATTGTTTTAATGTGCCCCTGATGACATAAGAATAATAATAATGTAAACAAAAGTTTAATCAACAGAAAAATACTACTAGATGAAATAATTCATCTTACCTTTCCATGTGGATGTACATTTCTCTTGTGGTACCACATTCATTAAAATTCTTGAGGATGGTCTTGGCTATAAAATAAAAAAAAATCTCATTAGTTTTTAAATAAGGCAATGAAATGCAGTTTTTAAAATTTGTCCGTGCCATTTTGTGACCCTGGGAAAGATAACTTTTCTAATTCTCAACTGTATAATGGTAAAATAATGAAATATGACTGTTAGAATAAGGTATACAATATAGGTGGCATATACAAACCATTAATAAATACGAACTGTGATGATAAAAATTGCCAGATTCACCAAAATATTCTTCTACCTCATAATGTTTAAAGTAATTTTTTGTGCTTCTTTTGTTTTTCCAAAGTACTTTTATAGACAATTTCACATTATACTTGGAAGAAAAAGTCACTGGAGACTGACTAGCAATTTTCTTGAATCATTATAAGTTTATTCCATGTAACATTTAGAGGCCAAATAGGACATGTGGGGGAAGTTTTGGGACAATGTTTATCAAAGAACTTCATCATCAGAATCACTCAAAAAACTCTTTAAAATACAAATTCCTGTGCTGTTCCACAGACTAAGGCAGCACAAATCTCACTGGGACCTTAAGCTACTGGAGCAGTACTCATGCACAGTAAGGTCTGAGAATTGACACTTCATAAACTGTCTTTATGAAGACACTTCATATCATGTACAAAATTGTTTGCATACAAGACTATAGGCAAAATGAGTTATACAGCAAAGTGTGAAGTTGTCTGTCGCTGGAGGGGTCCATGTGTGAGCAGAATGGCCATGGTACAGAAGCCGGGGAACATTTTTAAGCATAGACAGGGTGGCTGATCTAGCTGAACCAGAGTTAGAAGGCCCCTTCCCATCCAAAGATTCAACTTCAGGCAAAATTTTGTAAAGCACCAACTAGGTGCAGGAACTTCCATAACTGTTTTATATTATTCATTTAACCAGTCTGCAAGAGAGGTATTATCTGAGACAAATTAGACTCACAGAAGTTACACTTTGTCCAAAGTGAGACACAAACTTCAGCTTCTCTTTCCAAATTTAGTCTGTTTCCTACCACTTCATACCACCTCTTATAGGCATTAAACCATGTCCTTCACATGAATTTCCCGGTATCTCTTTAATAGTTTTATCTGCTGGGTCTCAAATACTCCTATTACTACCCAGCAGTTGTTGGGAATTACATCAGTGCTGCCTCTTCCTCAGACTCATTTTAAATTTCCCATAATATCTTACGATTTTATTTCCAAAATTGTCTTATTTCTAATTTTATGACTCTGGATCAACTTCTATTAACTATTGTATGAGCCTGTTCTATTGCCAATCCACTTTATTCATGGCCACCAAATTAACCTTCATAATGAAAAAAATACAGAGCACATTGCTTCCTTGACAAAATGTGTTAAAAATGCTCCCATTTCTTACCAAAAAATATAGTGTGATTTTACAGCTAAATGAACCTTCAAGAATTTCATGTGAGGGCTCCCTTCTGTCTTCCAGGCCTTATTTCACGTGACGAGCACCTTTTCCCTACCATGATTTTGGGCCAAATGCAATAGTAGATTTCCCTTGAGACAGCTCTGTTTTCTTGGTATCCTTTTTGTTGCTCAAGTCCATGCCCACTTGTCTAATTACACATCCCAGGCAAGGAGTAGTGTCCCAGATGTTTAGAAGCAGAGGCAAGGCAGAGTGGAAGGACAGGCAATATCATGCAAGAAGCAACATTATGAGATGAAAGGTCAACCAGAAGTTTAGTGGGAATATCATCAGTCTGAATAGGTTAAGCAGAAATAGAAAATCCTTGTAGGGACAGATGGGATAGCCATCTAGGATGGAAAATAATAAATATCTTCAGTGCAGGGTAGAAGGCAAAAGTTGGAGAAATTTGCTGTCAAATCATAGGCTACTTTGGTCTCAAGCTAGATGAGGAGAAAGACAGCATTGCTAGTGTCTTGTACTACGGGCTTGTGGTACGGTTTGTGTCCCGCAAAACTCAAATGTTGAAATCCTAAACCCCAAAGTGATAGAATCAGGAGATGGGGCCTTTGGGAGGTGATGTGATCCTGACATAGCCCTCATGAATGGTATTAGTGCCCTTATAAAAGAGGCTCAGCAGAGGTCCTTTGCCCTCTCTGTTGCGGAAGACACAGCAAGAAGACAGCTGCCCAGGAACTAGGAAGCAGCCCTGACCAGACACTTTGATCTTAGACTTCTCAGTCCCCATAACTGTAAGAAATAAATTTCTGTTGTTTATGAGCCACCCAGTCTATGGCATTTGTTATAGCAACCCAAACTGATTCAGACATCTTGTTTAGTATTAACTTTTTCTCTTTTGACCATTCAAATTTCTTGCCATTTATATCATATTTATAGAAAGCCCTCCCAAGTAGCTTCCATGTATACAATCATTCCTCTCTCTCTGGATTTTCAGAGCAAGCTATTCTTACTTTTGTGTCACATTTGATTTCACCTATTTTATTGAAAGCCCCTTGAGGGCAGGAACCACATGATTTTTATCTTTGACTCTGCCACAGCAGAGTCTGGATAACAAATACCTAAGAATCTCTCCTTGTTTGTGTTTTATTCCTCTCCTTTTTCCTCCCCAGCATCCCCATTCACAAATGAAGAAAATTAGGTCAGTAGATGCTAAATGATTTGGTCTGGGAAATCATCACCATGAAGTCTGGCTTGCCTAATCATTCTGTACCAAAAAACACTCTAACTCAGTCTCTTATAAAGCTGTAATATTTTATAATACATGGAGTAACTTCGAAGAAACTTTTCTGAGATGAGGTTAATCAATCAGCTTAATGAAGTACCTGAAATTTTTCTTTCCTTTTTTTTTTTTTTTTTTTTTTTGAGGCAGAGTTTCGCTCTTGTTACCCAGGCTGGAGTGCAATGGCGCGATCTCGGCTCACCGCAACCTCCGCCTCCTGGGTTCAGGCAATTCTCCTGCCTCAGCCTCCCGAGTAGCTGGTATTACAGGCACGCGCCATCATGCCCAGCTAATTTTTTGTATTTTTAGTAGAGACGGGGTTTTACCGTCTCTACTAAAGGATGGTCTCGATCTCTTGACCTCATGATCCACCCGCCTCGGCCTCCCAAAGTGTTGGGATTACAGGCTTGAGCCACTGCGCCCAGCCTGAATTTTTTTTTTTTTTTTTTAATATGAAAGAAAGGTTTCTTATGAACCTCAATAGCTATCAAATCATGATTTTTAAAAAAATATATAACATGCATAAGATATATTCAGTTCTACATATTATTAGAAATTTGGCATCCAAAATCAAAAGCTGAAATTTCATAACCTGCTTTGCTTTTTGCTTGATAATGCTTGCCTTTTGGTTTTTGAAACCCCATGACAGATTTAGTCCTCTCTCTCTCCCTAGGAGCAAAAGCAGACCTAATTTCTTTCTCTCAATTAGACTCTTGGTTTAGTCATCTATCAGCTACACACATGCTTGCTCTTCCTCTCTCACTCACCTGCAGGATACTATTTCATGAAACCCTCACACCATCCAGTAAAGCTATTTGTACAGGTAGGTTCTGCTTACCTAAAGAGTGAATCAGCAGTGGATTTCTTCAATTTTGAATCAGCAATGCCTTAGTGCTGGCTAGTGTTATTGGTAGTAGATGAAGTAACAGTATGATCCTAGGAGGCAGAAAGGATGGCTTCAGCTATGCTATGCTTAGTAAAAGCATTGCTACTAGCGAAAACTCCAGAAAAAGTTAAAGACAAATAATGCCAATATTTCAGAAGTGGATTTAACTTGCTCTCTAGGTCAGCCTTCTTAGAGTATGCATTGTTAAATATGTTTTCTAAAGAATAGAGATTCCACTGCAAAATAATTTAAGCATGCTAGAAACTGCTTCATGTGCTAGAAAGTGAAGCATAATTTTTACAATGCATAATTTTTATGTATTGGACGCTCCAGTAATTAGTGTTGTTTAGTTAGAACCCCCTTTTCTGATAACACTACTGATGTGTACTCCCAGGAACACTCTTTGGGAGACGGTAATCTAGTTTTTTCATATTATTACATTATGGATCATAAAAAGATGCTGGGACTGATAGAGTAAACACTACAATTGCATTACGTACCAGAATTTGTGAGCCACTGAGTGCTCTCTACAAGTGTTATATTGAAAGGCATGATACAATGCATTTTAAAATGTTAGAAGAAGTCTTTATTTTTGACATTGTAGTTTCAAGATAAAATGTTAAACTACCTGATAGGGCAGTTTTTCTTTTCTCTTCCTATCCTTAGAATATCTCATAATACATAGAAAATTGATGTTACTTTTGTATATTTTGAAAAAACATATTTACTTCTGTATGTTTTCATATAAAATTTATTTATTTATTTAGTTAGTTAGTTAGTTAGTTTGTTTGTTTGCTTACTTGAGAGGGAGTCTCACTTTGTCAACCAGGCTGGAGTGCAATGGCACAGTGTCAGCTCACTGCAACCTCCACCTTCCATGTTTAAGTGATTCTCCTGCCTCAGCCTCCTGAGTAGCTAGAATTACAGGTGCTCACCACCACACTTGGCTAACTTTTTTTTTTTTGGTATTTTTAGTAGAGACAGGAATTCAACATGTTGGCTAGGCTGGTCTTGAACTCCTGACTTCAAGTGATCTGCCCGCTCAGCCTCCCAAAGTGCTAGGATTATAGGCATGAGTCACATGGCCTGGCCAGTTTTTATATGAAATTTAAAGCATACATTCTGGCTGTAAGCCATAAAACATTTTGCACAAAGTTGCATGATTAATTACACAAAGAGTTATTGAATATTTGCAGAATAAATAAGATTCTTTATTAAAAATTACTGACATTTAAACACTATAGTATCTTGCCTTTTAATGCCTACTTGACTTATGTTTTACATATGGCTTTTCTTTTATGTTATAAAATAAATTTTATTTTGTAAATGTTGTCTAGGTTCATTAAAAACAAAACAAACCCAACTTTATTAATAGAGTTAAATTTCTGGAACTGGAGGCCCTGTGACTCATAAAATGCATTTATACACATGCACAAATATATATATGTAGCGACAATACAGTGGCTATGGTTCATTGTTTTAAAAGTGAATAGACTTCTGGTTTCAAATGGCAGTGTAGAAACAAGCTGACTTCACTCCTCCCGTCCCCTAGAAAACCAAAAACTAATATCGAGTGCTGAGATTGTCACCAGCAATATCCCAGAACTCAAATATGAGGAAGAAACAGTTCCCAGGATCACAGAGAAGTGAAGAAACTTCAAGTATACAATAAAAGAATCAGACTTCTATATTCATGACATCTGTCTCCTGATCTGCTTGGTGCCAAATTTGCAAAAATTTTTCCCTAACTCATTTCTACTTTAGAAAAACTGAGATTGAGGTAGGCAGCCATCTTCCTCAACACCTCAGGTTCCCTGGCAAAAACTTAATCCTTGTCTGAACCCACAGGTAGTATCACAAATGAAAATACAATATACTAAATGTTATGGGATACACAAAAGCAGTACTAAGAGGGAAGTTTATAGCAATAAATGCCTATATCAAAAAAGTAGAAAGACTTTAAATAAACAACCCAATAATGCAGCTCAAGGAGCTAGAAAAGCAAGAATTAACCTAAGCCAAAATTAGAAGAAAAGAAATAATAAAAATTTAGCAGAAATAAATTTGAGACTAAATGCAGAAAATCAACAAAATGAGAAATCAGTTTTTTGAAAAGATAATCAACAAAAATTTAGCTAGACTAAGAAAAAAAAGAAGACCCAAATTAATAAAATAAAAAATGAAAAAAGAGACATAACAACTGAGAGCACAGAAATACAAAGAATCAAGCATAGATAAAACAGATAAATTTATGGACACCATTATTTCGTTTGGATATTTGTCTCTGCCCAAATCTCATGTTGAATTCTAATCTCCAGTACTGAAGGTAGGAGATGAGTGTATCATGGGGGCAGATTTCTCATAGTTTAACACCATCCTTTTGGTGCTGTTTGAAAGTGTATGGCACCTCTCATCCCACTCTCTCCTTTGTTCTCATTCTCACCATCTCTGGTGCCTGCTCCCCATTTGCCTTCCATCATTACTGGAAGCTTTTTCAGGCCTCCCTAGACGCCAAGGATGCCACTATGCTTTCTGTATAGCCTGCAGAACTATGACTCAATTAAACCTCTTTTCTTTTAAATTACCCAGTCTCGGTATTTTTATAACCGTGTAAGAACAGCCTAATACACACATACAACGTGCCAAGATTGAACCACGAGGAAATAGAAAAGCCCAACAAAGCAATAGCAAGTAATGACATTGAAGGTGTAATACTAAGTCTCCCATCAAAGAAAATCCCAGGACCTAATGGTTTCACTTGAGAATTCTACCAAGCATTTAAAGAAGAACTAATACCAACATAGTCAACATAGTACTGGAAGTCCTGGTTAGAGCAATTAGGCAAGAGAAAGAAATAAATGCTATCCAAATTGGAAAGGAAGAGTCAAATTAGCCTTATTCCAATATGACATAATTTTATACATAGGAAAATCTAAAGACTACCAGAAAACTGTTAGAATAAATTAAGTAGGGTTCAGGATATGAAACCAACATACAAAAGTCAATAGCATTTATATATGCCAACAGTGAACATCCTGAAAAAGAAATCAAGGAGGCAATCTGATTTATAAGAGCTACAATGAATATAAACCACCAAGGAGTCATTTTAACCAAAGAAGTGAAACGTATAAAAGGAAGACTGTAAACAAACACTGAGGAAATAAATTAAAAAGGACACACACACATAAAGGGGAGATATCCCATGCTCAGGAATAAGAATTAATATTATTAAAATGGCAATACTATCCAAAACAATCTACAAATTCAATGCAATCCCTATCAAAATGCCACTGACATTCTTCACAGAATTAGAAAAACAAATTTATTAATTTATATGGATCTACAAAATACCCCAAGTAGCTGAAGAAGTGCTGAGTGAAAAGGACAAAGTTGGAAGCATCATATTACTTGACATCAAAATTTGCTACAAAGCTATATTAACCAAATCAACATGGTATTGGCATAAAAACAGACACACAGACCAATGAAAGAGAATAGAGAACCTCAAAAGAAATCCATCCATCTACAGCAAACTCAACTTTGACAACAGTGCCAAAAACATACAATGGGGAAAAGACAGTCTTTTCAATAAATGGTACTGAAAAACTGGATAACTATATGCAGAAGAGAAACTAGACCCTCATCTCTCACTATGTACAAAAATCAACCCCAAATTGATTAAAGACTTAAATGTAAGACCTGAAACTATAAAACTACTGTAAGGAAACATTAAAGAAATGCTTCAAGACATTGGAGACATTGGTCTGGGCAAAGATCATTGTGTAAGACCTTAAAAGCATAGCCAACCAAAACAAAAATAAACAAATGGATGCCCATCAAACTAAACGCTTCTGCTTAGCAACATAAACAATCAACACAGACAACACTGGCAAACTGTCCAACTGACAAGAGATTAATAACCACAATATATACAGAGCTCAAACAACTCAATAGCCTATAAACAAATAAGCCAATTAAAAACTGGGAAAAAGATCTGAATAGATATTTCTTGAAAGAAGAAATATAAATGGCCAAGAAGTATATGAAAAAATGCTAACATCACTAATCATCAGAAAAATGCAAATCAAAACTATAATGAAATATCATCTCACCTAAGTTAAAATGATTTTTATCAAAAAGACAGGTAAGAACAGTTGATGGCCAGGATATTGTTGGTGGGAATGTGCATTAGTACAGCCACAATGGAGGAAAGGACGTAGGTTCCTCAAAAGACTTAAACAAGAAATACCATATGATCAGTAATTCTACTACTGGGTATACATCCAAAAGAAAGAAAATTAATATATAAAAGAGATATCTGCACCTCTACGTTTATTGCAGCACTATTCCAATAGCCAAATTATGGAATCAACCTAAGTGCCTATGAACAAAGAAAGAAAATGTGGTATATATACACATTGAAATATTATTTAGCCATAAAAGTAAATAAAATTTTGTCATTTTCAGCAATGTAGATGGAACTTAGGGTCATTATGTTAAGTGAAATAAGCCAAGCACAGAAAGACAAATATCACATGTTCTCACTTGTACACAAGAACTAAAAAATTGTAACTCATGAATATAAAGAGTAAATCAGTGGTTACCAGAGGTTTGAAATTATAGGGGAAGAGAGAGAGGTGATAAAAAGAAGTTGATTGATGGGGTCAAATATATGGTTTGATGGAAGAAATAAGAGCTAGTGTTTGATAGATCAGTAGGGTGACTATAGTTTACAATCATCTCTTGTGCATTTTAAAATAGGTGGAGATGAATAATTCAGATGTTTCTAGCATAAGAAAAGACAAATATTTAAGGTGATGGATATCTTAAATAAACTAATTTGATCTTCATCAATTATATGAATGTATTAAATTATCCCATGCATTCTGTATCCCTAAACTACGTACATCTATTATGTATCTTTTTTTTTTTTTTTTCGAAACAGTCTCTCTTTGTCACCCAGGCAGGAGTACAATGGCACAATCTCAGCTCACTGAAGTCTCAGTCTCCTGGGCTCAAGCAATCTTCTGGCCTCAGCTTCCCGAGTGACTGGGACTACAGGCATATATCACCACACCTGGATAATTTTTGTAATTTTTTTTTAAAGACAAGATTTTGCCATGTTGCCCAAGCTAGTCTTGAACTCCTGGACTCAAGAAATCCGCCTGCCTTGGCCTCCTAAAGTGCTGGCCCAATTTTTTTAAAAGGGAGGAAAAAAAGCGAATGAATTCTGGTAATCTAAACACAGGAATGTAACAAGAAAATTTTATCATAAACACTATACTATCTGAATATTCTTTTGAAAATTATCCTAAACCACCTAAACCATAAGGTTCTCCTAAACTCTGCTTTCACAAGGCTTTGTAATCCATTCTTCATGCTTCATCCTGCTTTCTTCAACTACTCTTCCACTGTACCTCTTCCTGCTCATATTCATCCATAGTAAATCCCCTGTGGCTTCTTTCTCTTTTCTGAGTTTCCTTTTACTTCCCAGCTCCTAATAGCAATTTGCCTCCTACATCAATCACAATACTGAACTTAAGGTTGTCTGGGTACCCTTGCTCCTTTTTGATGCATTCTGACCATTCTTCCTCTCCCAAATAATCAGCTTTGAATTTCATTTCGTCCAACTATACCAATCATCTACCAACTCTCCCTCTTTTATCTAAAGATCTCACCTGTTGGATCAGGTGCTTCTCTTCAGCACTATTTCCATCTTGCTTCTTAGTAACTTCAGTATATATGAAGATGATCCCTCCAATATTCTGGCCTCTTGGTTCCTTGAACTCCTCTCCTCCAATGACCTTGTTCTCTACCTTCAGTCACTCACTTCTTGGTCATTCACTAAACTTTATAATTATTTTTTCAATAATTTCAACCTTTCCATAACCTCGATTCCAAGTTTTCTGTTTTATGACCACTGCTTCCTATATTCTCAGTCCATTCTCTCTAGGTTACTGACTTGAACAATCCTTCGGTCCCACAGGTACTTCCATCTCATAAATCAGAACACCTATACCAAACTCTTCCCTTCTCTTACAGCTTCATCTTCTTCTTTAGTACACTTGAACTCTATGGTTAATCTTTTAAATTATTCCTTCCATATACTTCACTCCCTTGCACCTGACTTACATCATTACACTAGCTTGAGAAAGTCCCAGACCTGGTTTATTTTTATTTTTAAATTGGGAAAGGAGAGCTTCATTTCTAATAAAGGGTTGCAGCCTGCAGGGTGACAACTCCGACAGGATCAGAAGCACAGCTTCTGGCTGGAAGCCAAAAGTAGACCCTTTGCAGGAGGAGCAAAGTGAATAGAAGTTTATGCTTAGCAGCATGGGCAAATATACATATTCAATAACCGATAGAAGAGTTGTTAACATTTATGAAAAGCAGACGTGTATGTATATATTCAAGCTTTTTGCCTTTCCATGGGCTCCATGATCAAAAAATGGTAGAGTTAGCATGATATATCGAGGATAGAGTTTTTGGCCCTCTGCCATCAAAAGGTCAAGCAAAGGATGCAAAAGCTTTCATGTACGTCCTCTGTAATCTGATCAGAACCACTCCATGGTTGGTGGTCTCTTATCAGGCAAAAAAAAAAAAAAGAATGAGCAGCATCAGGTGGTTTGTTGATGCCGGTAGTGGAATGTCTTGAAAAAGCTGGTTCCTGACAGGCTCTTAGGGAAGAAAGCCTAATTGTGGTTTGCAAGGGAAGAGGTATAATGAGGTTTGCCTGATCCATCATTCTGTTGTGGCTGAGAACTTAGTTTTCAGGGTTACTCTGGGGTCTCCTTGGCCAAGAGATGATCTGTTCAGTCAATTGGGTTCTTTCTTTCTTTTTTTTTTTTTTTTCCCTTGTGACATTTGGATAGCAAGTTGGGAGGCTTATAATTTTATTTCTAGTTCTCATTTTCTCCCATTTGGACAAGATTTGCCAGAGGCAGAATCGACACACAAACTTTCCTTTTGTCCCATATCAGTCCTGGTTTAAATACAATTTTCTACTCCTGCATGTCTACATCCACACAAGAAAGAGAAAAACAAAAAAACACAAAATTTCTGCTGACTAGCATAATTTTAAATTAATGCCTATGAGAATCTAAATAGGTTCTTACTTTTGGCCAATAATCACACTCACTTTCTCAAGTGCATTCACTCCATGTAATGATTTTCTACATTCTCCTCTGAAATCTTCAGCAACTTTCCTCTCCACCCCTTTTCATGTTCAGCATCTGTCCTTACTTCCTATTTCACTAGGAACATACAAGCATTCCGAATTCCCATCACTATGTCCACCTCTAATTCTCTCTTCTTTCTTGTTACTATAAACTGTCTGTACCTGCAAACAATCCACCTCACTTTGCATTAAATCCTATTTCTCTTACCTATTCATGACATTGTTCCAGAAATTCTTCCTCTCTCTCATATGTTAACAACCATTCCCTCTGTACTGGTTTATTCCCGTCGGCAAGTAGATATATTTCTTCCCTTTGAAACAACTGAACAAATCTGTTCAATCCTATTCTTGGATGTCTCTTCTTCCTTATATAAACTCACACCATAGGTAATCTTACCTAATGTCAAGACAATATACCGTTTGTATACCCTGACAACTGTCAAATTTATATATCTAATTCAGAGTCCCCTAAACTCCAGACTGTTATATCCAAACAATTTATGTATTTCCTTTTGATGGCTAACTGGCTTCTTAAACCAAACACGGTAAAAGCAAACTCCCTTAGTTCCCAAACCTGCTTTTCCCACAGTCTTTTTATATCAATTGATGATACTCCAATAATGTTAGTTGCTAAGGCCAAATACTTTATCTTTGATTTGTTGTTTTCTCCTACAGCCCACATCTATTCCATGAGCAATCTCATAAGTGAGACACTAAAAATATATTGACTTATTACCATTGACACTTCTATCATCCTTATCCATACTATCATCTTTTCTCACCTGAATTATTCCAATATCTTTGAAATTGGTCTCCTGCTTCCACCATGGCATCCAAAATCTATTATCAACACAACAGTGAACCAGTTCTGCTGGAACATAAATTATGCTCAACACGATTTATCTCACTGCAAGTACAGTTATTACCATGGCCTTCAAGTCACCTCCACCACCCAGCACTGTCCTCTCCCAGGCCTTCTCCTCTGACCTCATCACCTATAATCCCCACTTCTGCTTCAGTTATCTTAATCTCTTCCAGCTTCTCCTACTGGTCAGAGCACCCTGCACCAAAGCTTCACATGTCTTCTCTCTGTCTAGAGCACCTGTTACCCACACATCAACTTGGTCTGCTCCTTCACTGTTTTCAAATCTCTATTCAGACAACATGTTGTAAGAGAAACCTTCTTTGGCTACCTTAAGTTTGCAGTCTAACATTTTGACATCCATGCTGCCTATTCCTGAACATTATTGAGTACCTGCTAATATATCATTGATTTACTTACAATGTTTGACTCTCTGGCCGCTCTCCAGTATAACCCTCAAGAGGGCAGATCTGTGCCCATTTTATTCAGTACCTTGCACATAGCAGACACTCAATACATGTTTGCTGAATTAGCAAAAGTTTTATTTACTAAAATTTTAGTTAAATGGGCATTTCTAAAAGTTTGAAACATGTTTGACAGTGAGATCCATGATACAGTAGTGTCTGGAATAGAAAACAACAAGAACAGTGGTGTTGCAATTTAATTAATTAAAAATGTGAGCAAATAGAACAGGGATGAGAATAAGATTATCCTAGTTTTTAGTTTCAGTTCTTGCAAGAGAACCAGTAGAAGCCCTGTGGCCCTGGAGTTTCACTTTCCTCTTTTGAAATACAGGAGTAATAAAACTGGATTTCAAAGGCCAGTTGTCAGAGTAAAATGAGACAATAAATTCATTCATATTTTCATTCAAGTGCAACAGGCATTCGTCAAAGTATTGCTGTGAGAGCATTTTGCAAATGTGGAAAGCCCAATATAAATATAAGAAAATGTAATTTTCAATAGAAAAAAAAAACTTTCCTGTTGAGTGACTCAGAACAGCAATGCATGTTAAAAATAATGACTAAGTATATATAAGTTGTCACTCCAAACTACAAAATTTGGAATTTAATGTCTTTATTAATGAAATCCTATTTATCTTTTGAAAATACTCTGGAAAACTGAAAATCTAAAACTATGAACACAATAAGTGATATGGGGTATTTTACCCACCAAAATTAAGTTTTAATAAATGGATAATTTTTCAAATTAACCAAACTTCAAACTAAACTTAAAGCCTCACACATTGCCAGTTCACAACAAAAAAAGTTTGTGAAGTTTTAAACAAAAATATCTGAATTTTTCATAGCTCTGCCTTATTTAAAAATGATAACATTTATGCCCTAAATCATATATATGGGAATATGCAGAATATGTACACTCAATCCCATAGGAGGCAAACCTGGCCCATTATTTTTAGAGTTCATACTGCTAAGTTGAGGAGTTTTGATTGGATAAAACAAGATTATCTTGAGCCCCTTTCTCACTATTGTCTAATTTCAGTCAAAGGATGCAATCTTTTGAGTTTATCTGAATACCAACTCAAGTGAACACATTTTTCTTCTCTAGCTTTCATGGTATGACAAGAAATAACTTTAGTGAGAAGATTCAAACAGCTCCTTACATAACTATATTAAAATTTATATCTCCAATTATTTTTAATTTGCAACAGCATTTTATACATTAGTAATGTCTGTCCATATAACTCTTTATTATTTACATGGAAAAATGGAAAATGTTAAGATCTTTAACCAAAGTATAAAGTTTTATAATTGAATCCAAAAAAAATCCTTCTGTAATATACCTTAATTCAAACAAAATTTTTCAGCAATGTTTTTATTTATATACTATGCAGACAATGGATCCATTTTTTCATTTTTTGTTTGTTTTTACATATCACAGTACATGAGGTCATTGAATAAATTTTCTTGCAAAAGTCATTAGCCATTTTAATAAACAAAATAGAAAATGTAGAAAAAGTTATTCTCAAATACTTTTTTTAAATTACAAATTGTTAATAGTAGCTAACACAATATTTGTTAAAGAATCCATCAATAAACCAGATGAAGAGAGGTTTGAAGTGTTTTATGTAGCTAGAGAAATTATACCATTTTGTAAGAGGAGGATAAATTTCCTTGGAAGTCCGTTTATGCTTTTAAGTAGTAACAAGGCATATGATCTGATTAAAAGAAAAATAGTTTGTCAATGCTATTGTTTGAATGTTTGCGTCCCCTCTAAAATAAAATTCGTATTGAAACCCAGTCCCCAATGCAGGAGTATTAAGAGACAGAATGTTTAGGAAATTATTAGGCCATAAGGGCTCTCATAGATTCAATTGGTAATTTATAAAAGGACTTAAGAGGTGAGTTTGGCTCCTTCCATAACTTCTGCCATGACAGAACATGATATTTGTCCCCTTTTTGCCCATCTGCCACCATGTGAGAAAATAATACTCCAGTTACCACCTTGGAAGTAGAGCCTGGGCCCTCATAAGAGATGAATCTGCCAGCACCTTGATCTTGGACCTTGCAGAATGTTGGGAAATAAATTAATGTTGCTTTAAAACTATTCCACTTCAGGTATTTTGTTAGGATAGCACAAACAGACTAAGACAGTTATACTCCCTAGACTTCAGGGATTTGACGGTATCTACCATTGGGTTTATTACTGTATAGGTGACCAGTAAAAAGTAACTGAGTAAAACTGTGTAGTTTTTCTTGGAAAATAACTGGTTTTAGACCAAGAAATACTAGTCTCTAAACAGGGCAGGTATCTTGCTGCTTCCTCGATTTTGGTCACTGCAAAGAGAATGAATAAATAAAAATAAATGAACATAAAACAATACTTTGATCAAATACAAGCATCCTTTGGGTTATCCAATATGCGTATTAGAGTATGAGCTCCTTGGTTTATGTAATAAAGTTAACAGAATAAAATCAGAAGCCAACTTCACAAACACTCTTGAAAAGACAGTATGAGATGCTGATTTTTCTGGAAGCTCATGAACTCTAATAACTAAAGTAAGATTATAATTCAACTATCACCCGATTAAAGAAAAAAGACATTTAGACAGATAGATAGATAGATAGATAGATAGATAGATAGATAGATAGATGACAGATAGATAGATAGATATACAAAGCAATCCAAAGACAACTGACCCATGTGAACCCAAGTAATATTATTCTTCAGACTTTCTTCTATGTGGTGCTTCAGCTTCAAGTTCTAACATAGGTGAAGGTATGAAGGTGGAGCAGAGGCTATTGTGCAAGAGTAGAAAGCAGAACCTCATATAAAACTACAGAAAACTACACTGTATTTTACAAAGCCTTCTATGTCCCATGAAGAAGCAATTTTTCATATTTCTGTTTCATCAAGAAGAACTGGAGTATAAAGGGCTTAAAAAAAATCTACTTGTTAAGCAACAAAGAGTCTCACAACTTTGACATTATGAGATCCAAAGTAATTGAAACTATTGTGTCTTTCCTTTAACTTTCACCTATCTTTCATCATGCCAGAGTCTGACAGCATTTCTGGCTACCTTTAATTTACTCTGAAATAATAGAATCTTATCCTTTTAGCACAGACTAATAATCTTTTCTGTATGTTTCTACTACCAAGTTCTTATTTCAGGTTAAACAGAAGACTACAGGAAAATCTTTAAAAGGAGCCAATTCCACCCATCTCACCCCCATATGCAAACATGTGTCTCTCCAGACACTGCAGGAACAACACAGTCAATCTGTTCATAGATTTTTCTTGTTAATGAGAAAAAGTAGACATTGCTGAGTAAGAAAAATGAATGAATTCCTAGACTTGCAGATTAAGAGCAGGCGTAAAAAGGCCTCTGCTCCCTTGTGGTAAGTGCCACCAGTTGACAGGAAGCTTCTCATTCTGCAGCATTCCAAATGATTTGGTTTCTGCCAGAAAATAACAGCTGCTGCAACCCAACTGTATTCTTCAGTGTCTGACGAACACTCATAGACAGGTAATTTTCATTCACTTTGCAATCTGCATGGTTCCAGAAGGTGAACATTAGAAAGACGGCTAGTGGAGATTTGGAAAATGTAAAGCTGGATACTTCAATGTACCAAATGATGCTTCACCTAATACCTCATAGATGAATTAATTATGTATGTACATGTATTGCATATATATGTCTCTTTACATATACATATGTATGTTTTATGCATGCATATACAGATGTAATATCTTAACCTAGAAATGATTTAAGGCAGCTAAATGAGCAGTCAATTTCTCCTTTTATTTTCAAAGTCGAATTCACCTTCCAACAAAGCTCAGACATGTTTCTGTGGGAAAGTTCCTATGAATTTCACAGAAACAGAAAATGTAGCTATGGTTTTGTCTATTTTCTCTCTCAATTAAGGTAAATAACAAATGTTCCCGTCACCAAATTCCTATCTTAATAAGGAAGGTTTTTGGTTTGTTTTTAAATACCATAAATTCCTAGATCAAGTTCAAATCATTTTCAGCACCTGGCTCCTGGTCTTTTCTGCCACATGAGCTTAAATTCGCTTTTTTTTCCCTCCCAAACCATAATCATTCTTTTGTGCTGTCCCGGTTCTTTTTCTTTCCTCTCATGTGCCTGCAGTGAAATGTTGTCCCTGTTGTGCGTCATAATAACTTGCCGATTCATACCACTGCCACTGCTGCACATCTTTGGCAAGCCCCTGAGCCACACTGATGGGCTGGTTCTCTCCACCAGTGCTGTGTTGAAGTGGCCAGAGCTGATTGTTAAGGTTCAGGAATTCTGGGAGCCAGTAGATGTCACACTGGCATCTCAAAGTCCATGGCGGGAGCATTTCCAACTTGGAAATCGGCATATGCTACAAATCAGAACTTTTGCTTTTTTCTCTACTGCAAGAGAGCTGCTTTAACAGTACACTGCTAATTGATCTTTTTTTTTTTTTTCTCCAAACTATGACAGTATTTTACACTTTCATGTTATGAAATCAGGTTACCAGGGTCCAAACACCTCTTTTAATGTGTGACACTGACTGAGGTACTTAACTTTCTCAAATATTAGTTTCATCATAATGGGATAATATTAGCTCCTACCTCATAGAGGTCTTGTAAAGATTAAATAAGATAATACATATATGAATTGAGTACACAACACTCAATAAATGTGTATTGCTATTATCTTTAATATTATTAGTATTTTTTTCTACATGTTTTAATTATTTTAATAAAACAAACATTTGCATCAACTCCTATCCACTCCTTGCAGGCAAATTCCCACTTTCTTCATTCAATAAGTGTAAAAATAATCTATTTTCTGCAATTTAATGATAGATAAATGTGGCAGCGTGGAAACAATTAATGAATTGCAGTAACATAACCAATTTTATGAAGCAAAAGGCTACTCATGTTGCTCTCATCTCCCTCTTCCATTGAGTAAAGGGTATTGAAAGCTGGATTGACATACATCATTTCTCCATATACTTCTATTATCAGCAGTTTTTTTAGAAAATTTCACAGATATCTTTTCTAAGCAGAATGAGGTATTTACCACACACTCATTCATTTGTTCATTTCAATATTAAGTAAATATTATATTTAGCAATGAGCTAAATATCTTAGGAAAATGAAAGAATAATAACTACTAAAATTAAATGAGCATTCAGTGTACCAGGAATAATTATTTTACAATGTATGTAAGATAGGTACAATGATCATCTTTATTCTGCAAATATAAACTGAAGCACAGAGAAGTTAAGTAACTTTGCTGAAGTCCAAAACAATCTAGAAAGCAGTAGAGCCAGGATTCAAACTCAGAAAATCTGCTCTTCCAGCAAGAATTATACACCTAGTTGAATACCCACCTTTTAAAAGAGCCCCAAGCTGTAACTCAAACCATTAGTCCATTTCAGTATCCAGAATCTGGCACCAGCACTGTCCCTATCTTTTGACAGAAGAGAAAATAACTACAGAGAACCTCTTTAAGAATACACCAAGGAAGAATGGAGTCTATACAATATTCAGTAAATACTACAGTACTCTTCCAGTTATGTCTACTTAAATTCCAGTAAGCTATCTGTAGGAGAAAAGATCAAGATTACATGCTGATTAACTTACCCATTTTCACTCTTTCCAACAATGTGTGTGTGTGTGTGTGTGTTTGTGTGTGTGTGTGTGTGTGTGTGTGTGTGTTTACATATGTAGTGGTGGCAAATCATGTTTGAGTCATATGCTTGATGATGGGGAACCATCACATCTCTGGACCAAACAAATATGATTCCTTCTCTCATAAGACATATGGGTTGGGCATTCAACTGACTACACAGGTAACCCACTAAATAGTATTGAAATAAGGCTTCAGAGCTTTGCTACTACAAGTGTGATCCCTGTGCTTTATGTACCAGTCACAAAAATAAATGAAATAGATTGATTTTGTTAAGGATGCCATACAATGTGATGGGATTAGAAATACAAAATCAGCAAAGCATATGATGAGCAGAACGAGGTATATTTTCGCAAGAAGAATAAAAACATCATCACTCAAGAAATTATTTAGACGTTGGTGGAGGAATTGTCTAGAAAGAAGCACCATTAACACCAGACTTTATCAGACTACAAATGATCAATTTTTCTCTCAGTTATCAGGAAAATAATGTAGCAATCTAACGCAAGGGATGAAAAATATCTTTTCCTTTACCTATTTTAGATTCATGACTGAGGCCCCAATAACCAAAGATTAACAAAATAAAAGCATGCAAATAGATGTAATACGAATTTTACCTGAACATAGCAGTCTTCATAAGGAAATGAAGACCACCCAAAATGGACAAATCTGAGTATTTTATAGTAGGATTGATGAAGGGTAGGCAATTATAGAGAAACATGACAGGGCAAACAGGTACAATCTAAAGGTAATAAACAGGGGGAAACTTAGCAAGTTTGTTTAGCTGCTTCTCTGTGTTTGTTCATCTTTGGACACAAAGATGCTTCTTTTCTCTAGAAAAGGAAGAGCCCTTCTCACACGAGGCTCTTCTAACCTGCTTCACGGTAGAAGGGTGGGCAAATGTTAGAGTGAACTTTGTTTCTGCCCTCTTTCTCAAATTCTTTCAGTTTAAAATATTCAATACACCAAAGTGCCATATTTTGGGGTAGCGTATTCTGAACCCCATAACTAACAATCTAAATTTTCATTTAGACAAAGCCTTGAATATATTCAATATGTTCTCCCAAATCAATCCCCAACCCCCACCTGTGGGTCAAGCAAGTGTCCATGTTTAATCAAACTTCCTTGCAACAGACAAATACAGGCAGGATGAAAACAAATTCATTTTGGGGCACACATGCCTTTTTTCCAAAGTTTTTTTTTTTTTTTTTTTTTTTTTTTTTTTTTTTTTTTTTTTTTCCCCAGACGCAGTCTCACTTACTCTGTTGCCCAGCCTGGAGTACAGTGGCAAGATCTCGGCTCACTGCAACCTCCTCATCCCTGGTTCAAGACATTCTCTTGCCTCAGCCTCCTGAGTAGCTGGGATTACAGGAATGTACCACAGACCTGGCTAATTTTTGTATTTTTAGTAGAGACAGGGTTTCACTATTTTGGCCATGCTGGTCTCAAACTCCTGACCTCAAGTGATCTGCCTGTCTCAGTCTCTGAAAGTGCTGGGTTTTCAGGTGTGAGCCACTACACCTGGCCTCTTCCAAGATTTAGAACTTTTAAGTGAACATCAGAAAAACATATTGGAATAGGAACCACCCACCTCTTTAACTATGTGAATGGGACATTTAAATTTTGGATCCAATTCTAGTATATTCCAGCTGTCTCGTGAGTACAGATTAAAATTAAATAGATCCTGAAGTTCTTTTATTCTTAGGGCACATTACCAAACACAGAAAATACTGAATAGAAAAAAATGACCAAGTAAATGAATGAGTGCATGGTTCACACTTTCCTGTGACAGGAAGAATTCTGAAAGCCTCTTGTAAGATCCATTCCAAAGGTCTACTCTAAAGCAGGATGTCCTTGCTCTCTTACCTTATCCACCTTCAGCTTCAGCTGTTCTTTCCTTTCTTTTTTGTACCAGAAGCTGCAGTGTATTTAGGTTGTAAAGATATTCTTCAGTTTGATATAAAAATATTAGATACCTCTGAATCTAAATGTGTCATCAGACAATTGGTGGCCCGATTCAAATGGTTTGTTTCATCTTCAGCACTTCTGGACTTCTCTTTCATTCTCCATTAAAAAAGGGAGAGAATCTGGGATTCTATACACGTCTTAGAGATATACGCATTTGGTTTTTGTATGTACCCCTTATTGCAATGCTATCACCATGAAGGCAGAGATTATATCTTTCTTCCTAGCTACAACATCTGCAATACCTAGCACACTGTATGGCCTCAGCTATATACTCCAAAAATATTTACTGAATACGTATATCATTTTCAACTCCACTACCTATGATTTCAATACAGTACCCTTGGAGACTTCTGACTTCTAAAGAATACAAATTTTTAAAAAAAAGAAGACAAGGAGAAAGAAAGAAACAGCAACAACAAAAAAGTCAAGTGAACAATTTGAGGCTAGTATAAAACTCTTTATACTATACTATACTCTTTATACTGAATAGAAAAAAATGACCAAGTAAATGAATGCATGCATGGTTCACACTTTCCTGTGACAGGAAGAATTCTGAAAGCCTCTTGTAGATCCATTCCAAAGGTCTACTCTAAAGCAGGATGTCCTTGCTCTCTTACCTTATCCACCTTCAGCTTCAGCTGTGCTTTCCTATTGTTTTTCTTTTTTGTACCAGAAGTAGTCTTAGCGGCTCTGCATACTATCCTGGAATCCTGCAGGATACGGCTAAGGCTGGAAGGCCCTAGGACAATATTACCCAAAGCAGTTTCTACAACAATGGAAATGTTCTGTCTGCACTCTCCAAAAGGGGAGACACTGGCAACGTGAGGTCATTGACCTGTTGACATATGACTAGTTTAATTAAGCAATATAATTTATTTTATTTCAGTTCATTTAAATTAGAATTAAAACATGACTAATGACTACTATATTGGATAGCCCAGGTTTGGGTCACATTGCTGATATTTAGGGATGTGTTTGGTGCCAAAGAACAATCTATAATCATCCAAACCAAATACTCTGAAGTAGGACTAAAGTAAAATGATGCTAACATTTTGACAAAATTGCTTTTATTCTCTTTTCACTGGAGGATAGCATACTATTTTCCAAAAATAATTCTTATTGACTTGGAGGTAAATAATTCTTATTTAATGAAGGTAACCTTCAAACTAAATAATTTAAACTTCTTTAAAAATTTTTTAAAGGCCAGCACAGTCCTATCAGTTTGTCATGCAAGCCTTGTTGAAGGCACAGAAAGGGAAAGATGTTGCCTAGGACAATGGTGTAGAAGTGATAGCCGAAGTGGTGATGACCAAAGCATGCTACAGACCACTATATTCTGCCAAATCCATGAATGTATGAATGAGCAGGAAATGCTGAAAGGAAGTGAGAAAATACAATGATAAATAAAGATGGGAGACGTGAAGGTTCAAAACAAAGCTGTCAGTGATCATAGCAGTCATACCCCATAAAGGTGTGTGCAGTGTGGTCACCTCCTTCACACGTACACATTTGTAGAAATCTCTTATCAACATGGGGAAGTTTGTTAAGCTCTAAGATTGTGATTTCCTTAACATTATTATGTAAGTGCTGGAAGTTGGTCAAAATTAACAACAGGGATAGAAGATTTTGATGTCCAGGAAGGTAAAAGAGAAAAAAATAAAACAAAAAAGGAGCACAGTGTTTCCCAATCAGAAAGGGAAGGCAGACTCCATAGCCCATAGCCCCTGTGCTGTCTGTTACAGGGTGTAGGTGTTTGTGTGTGAAGTAATCACTTTAATTTCAAACTGCATTGCTCCCTGACTATTTCCTGCTCTTTAGCAGGGGGTCTCTATCCTGTTCAGAGGTAACAATACTCTAAACACAAAGAGGTATTTCCGAGTCTCTCCTAAAAGTGGCAGAGCCAGAACCCTCCCGCAGGGCTGAGCTCCCCTTGCCTACCATTATTCATGGGCAGGCGGCTCGGAACCACTTCCACCATCTGCCTCCAGCTGTGTTGGCATAACAGAAAGTCAAATATGCTGCAACAAGCTCCAACCCTGAATTTATTGTAAAAGCCACCATTTCTATTTCATTTGGCTAGTAAACAATCTCATACTATTAGGATGGTTAATTATAAATAACAGTCTAGCCTCTCTTAATTGAAATCTACATTTATTTAGAGCCTTTTCATGAGACTAAAATTAAGAAACAAAAAGCATTAGGAATGAATAGAAATGGACCGCACTATTCAAATAGAAAAACCCCAAAAGCTAAGCATTAAAGTGCTCCTAAAAAGTAAAGATATTTTACACTTTAACAACATTTTTATCTGCAGTTCTCAGACTGAGTTGTTGATGTTAACCTTCCTATCATTCCTGAAGTGAAGTAATGGTTATCAATATTATTTTGACAGTAAAGTCTATCTGCAGGAATATGCATTACTAATTATACATAAGGCACTTTAAAAGAAAGATATTTCTAGAAACTCATTCATTTATTAAAAATTATTATTGATTTGCCTATTATGTACAAGTAACTGAGCTAAATGCTATAGGGCAATAATTTTGAAAATTTTCACTCCAAGAAACAGTAAGATATGCTTTTTATATGACACAGTATATGCTTAGCAATATATTTATATGACTCAAAAATGATTTCATGAAACAATATTTAACCTTAATAAATGTGATGCATTCTGATATTTTCTATCCTACTTTAATTAATAACATTATTATAACCTATTTTATACAAAATGATCAACTTACTATATACATTTTAGAAACCATCAATGGGTTGAAATCTGTAGTTCGGAAGACAATATTAGGGAGATCAAGAAAAAGCATACTCCATTTTCTACCCTTAAAAAGTTTATGGTAAAACCGTCTCTACAGGGTTGACAAGAATTATAATACATGCCAGATTCCGGACAGAAATACGGTTACAATTAAGCATTAATCAAGTTGCACTTTGGCCCATCTCCTTGTTGCCAAAAGTCACACAGCAATAGATCCTGACCATTTGCATCTCCATTGTTCCTACAGGTAGGATTTCTGACATTAGGGTCATAAGACTCTAAAAATTGATTAGCATCCTCAGTCTACCTACAGACAGGATCGCTGATGTTAGAATCATACGTCTTTTGTTTAAGGATTGTTTAAGATGTTTTTTCAGATCCCAAATTCTAGCAACCAGTTTGAAAACCCACACAGAGTAATGAGATCTGCATGAGAATACAGCTTCCTCACCTCTCTGTCCCATAATTTCACCTCGTGCTCTTTGATCGATCAGCAATCTCTACACTTTGGCCTGCTCCACAACCCTTAAAAACTCTAGTGCCAAACTCCTCAGGGAGACAGATTTGAGGTTCCTTCCCATCTCTTCATTTGGTAACCCTAGAATTAATCCCCTTTCTCTGCTACAACCAGGTATCTTGGTGTATTAACTTGCTGTGTGCATCAGCAGTGAACCTATTACAGTTGCAATTATCAAACAGCCAAGATGAGATGAAAAAAAAAAAATGAGGGATAATAAAGAAAACTAAGCAACTTGAGAGTTTAAAACGAGGGTGAGATTGCAGTAAAACAGAATATTGCAGATATCATTGTTGAAAGAAGTGTAGAAAGTAGAAAGCTGAAAGAAAAGGTACAGAATAGTCAAGAGGAAGGTTTAATGGAGAAGCTGATGTTTATGATGGAACTTGAAAGCAGATAGGACTTTGAGAGGCAGATATACAGAAGGGTTGAAATGATATTCCAGATGGAGTTCACAGCGTGGGCCAAGGCACACAGATGAATGGAGAGGGGAGGGGTGGATTTAGGAAACAGCAAGCCAGCCATTTTGGCTAGAGACTATTGGGTGATCTGAAGTAATAAAAAAGAATCCGGAAAGATAAAAGGTACCTTGGGTGTCAGGGTGAGTATTATTTTAAAATTTAATTAGTAATGAGAAAAAATCTCAAATTGCTCATTCATCCATCCATCCATCCATCCACCCATGCATTCAATGAGAACTTATAAAGCAGCGATAGGGAGGGCACTGTGCAAGCTACAAAAGAAAATGAGTAGGAAATAACCCTCACCCTCTACTTTGTAGGAAACAAAAATATGCTAAACCCAAAATATGAGTGTAGAAGACTAAAATTACGGCACCCCCAAATATGCCTCTTTGGCCTAAGGTTCATTCTGAGCTGATTATTTTGAGAAACTGCAGACACAGGAGAAGCTCTGAAAACAGAAGTTACCCTTTGGTAAGAGAAATGTATATTTATAAAGATATCCTCCATTTGTAAGAGTATCTCCCTTTCTGTACCTGGAAGAGAATGATTCCAAATCCACTGACTCTTATCAATGGAGAAGGCACTGATTTAAATCTGCATAAAAACTGTATCCTTGTTTAAGGTGCTTTTCCTGGCCACCTCCTAGTAACCCTGTTCTGCACACACCCATCTTTCTTTATTTCAGTAGATGATGGTATTTAAGCTTAAATTAGAAGTCACCTCTTTGAGATTTACTTCATTTGTGTGTGGAGATACATGAAGTATATATGTTAATAAATGTGTTTGTTTTTCTCTTGTTAATCTGTCTTTTGATACAGCAGTTTGTCCCAAATAAGGACTATGAAGGGTAGTGAAAAAATTATTTTTTCCTATTCCAAAATTGTCTATGTTGTTGTGAGAGCCATAAAACTATTGAAAAATTAGCAATCACACAATGAAAAAGCCATTAAAGTAAATTGTAGTAGCACCCCTTTTCTACAAGGGATATACCTTCCAGATCCCTTGGAGGATTCCTGAAACCATGCATAGCACCAAACATTGTATCTACTATGTTCCTCCTGTCCATACACACCTATAATAAAGTTTAATTGATAAATTAAGCACAGTAAGAGATTAAAAATAATAATACTGCAATAGAGCAATTATACTATAATAAAAGTTATATAAATGTGGTCTTCCTCTTTCTCTCAAAATATATTAATATTTTCAGAGCTTGATTCACCACAAGTAACCTGAATCTGCAGAAAGCAAAACCACAGATAAGGGAGAATTACTGTAATCTAGCAGCTTCTTGGAGAACTTCAAGCTATAAGAAACTGACACAGAGAAGTCAATGATGAGATGAGAAAGCTTAATTGTCTAATAAATTCAAAGAGAAAATGATTGCTTCTATAGGTTTGCATGTTGTAACTCCACTGGTCGAATTTCCTTTGTCCTTATACTGAGAAATGTACATGTGTTTGGCAGGGAACCATATTCAAGGCCAGTTCAGCACTGCTTGGCTGTGATGTACTTACACAACCATCTGCCCATCCTCTACCACTCATTTTTTTATACAGTGTCGTACATTTACATATATCTCTTTTGTCTGACCAGTCTCATTTCAGTATTATTATAGCATCATTTTTGCCAGACATCAGTTCAATCTCAGCTGAAGATAACATACTTTCTTTTCTTGTCTGTTTTCTTGTTTCAATTTTTCTGTCTTGGTGGGGACTTTATTAACACAAAAGCCAGTATAAGAAATTATTAAACAGATTGTTTTATTTTTAGTTCACTTTACCACTACACAAGTCTGTGTCTGACCAACCATGCCTCATATTTGCAAATGCTATAGATGTTACAGTAACTCATATTCCTCTAGGACTAAGGAAATGGTAACCTTATATATTAGCTGCACGTTTTATGTTTAGGGTGATTATTACCTTCTTTTCCGTTTTTTAAAACCTATTGTGTGATTTCACTTTCATTTTAAAACAAACACCTTCATCCCTTTTTACTTGAGGTGGTTGTATTTGGTCATAAAAGGGGCCACTTGGTATCAGAACACACTCACATATTTGCCTAATAATCCCTTTTAAGTAATCTGGCCTGTTGTTAATGGCTTTTTTTAAGCCAGTCATACACTTAGAATCAAAATTAGCATCTAAATGAGGATGTTTTAAAACGCATGCCTAGAGGTTGCCAGTTTCACCTTTTTTATAGTTTGCCATGTTAAATTATGTAAAATAGAAATGGTATTTTAGTATTTAATGAGCTAATGCAGAACCTATTGAGACTGCCTCCCATCCCCCACTTTTCCCTCACACAGCCTACAAAATGCTTTTTAAGGTATGAGAAATGGCCGTGAATTTTAAAGCACGTGTCAGAATGTGGAAAGCACTTTTCTTTCAATGACTACCCCATTTCAAAAGTAAGGTATTACTAGGGAAAATGCTGGGTATAGGAACTCTGGATTTATAATCAATTTTTAAAAATCTGATGGTGTTAGGCATAATTACAATTTATTTAGCATTTAATTTTTCTAGAAAATTTTATTATGGGTTACATAATGTTACAGTCCCAATTTACTAGCAAGGAAAATTTCATTAGTTAAATCAAGAAATTATGATGTAAGCAGAGGAAAAATGAAATATGCATTCAAAAATATCTAAATAATGCCAAAAATACATAGTCAGAGAAGCTACAAACATCATAAACAAAGGTATAAAGGAATCAGGGTTATAATTAGAAACTGGTGTATTTTAGCTGGATATCATGTACACTTTCAGGAAATTAAATCCATCATCTGGTAGTTTGGTCCCACAAGAGAAAGAGGAACTCCATTGTTTAAGTCATTTAGAAATAGACAGGGACTGTTGTATAAAAGAAGAAAGAAGGGAATGATTAGATAAGCTGATAAGCTAGTTCTTTCTGTCATCCAAAAGCTTCTGTTTCATAGTAAAGAAGACTGAAGTAGAATTTCAATGTAATAATAATTCTTGCTATTGCTATTATTATTATTGATACAAATAATAAAGCATATCTTTTTACCTTGTAAGGGTAAAGATCCTAGAAAAACTACATATGTGTCAAAACAACTAGAGTTTTGAAAGTGATGAAAGCATAAACCACCAATAGCATTACAGGAAATTTCAGAGCACTGAGACCTAAGGCATTTGGTTTTTTGCTCTTTGTCCTGTGTTTCCTGGGCCACATGTGTGTCCTATCATCCATGCTCTCAGATCTTTGTAAATTTTCTCCACTTTACAGAATACCCTCCATTTTTCATTTAATGACTATTTTTTTGCTGAGTGGAAAGCTAAAGTGACAACATTTTCAGAGGAAAGTCACATTGTACATCTTCTTTTTAGTAATTTTTATGTAAATTATAAAGTATTTTTGGTACATAATTAAATCAAACCCCTTTTTTTAAAAAATGGACAAAAACAGGCAGCTGTGTCTAAGTAAAAATTAAGATTTTCTATTCTACCACCTCTCAGGTGGCTGCAGACAGTATTTTGGCTACGTAGTCTATATCTACACAAACATTCTGAGGTATATGTATGTATATATTCTTTTTTACATAGCATTAATTAGTTCTCTGTTAGTAGAAATTAAGTTGGCCCCAATATTGTAATTATATTATAACACATTTATATATCATTGTAATTATCACCTTTTAATTTAAAAATATGCTGGGTCAAATATAAAACATTTGCTGAGTTACAGTTCTGCTTTTGATGTCTTTTTCCAAATTGGCTTCCAAAAAGCCTGTCAATGCCTCAAAGTATGTGAAACTTTGTTCTGCATTCATATCTTCACCAACAGAGAATCAATACTAATAATATTTTTAATATTTGCCAATCTAATATTTGAAAGTTATTTATTCTGGTCTTAATTTGTATTTTTCCATGATATAGCATGTTTTATTTTCTGTTTATTGTCATTTGCACAGTGTTACATGGACCTTTGAACAGCTTTATTTACACCTTTGTCCCATTTTATTGTAAGATTTTTAACATTTCTGAGAGTTTTCTTCATATTATGTACACTGCCATTTGTATGATAAACATTTTTATAGAATATTGTTTACTTTTGCTATTTTGTTATTTTTATAGAGTCAAATTTATTAACCCTCTTTGTACTTATGATTTTTATTTTTCGTGTCATGCTTACAAAGGCTTCTCTTGACATAGTGCTTTCATTCACATTAGAATCCTTTTTTTTTTTTTTTTTTTTTTTTTATTGCATTTTAGGTTTTGGGGTACATGTGATGAACATGCAAGATTGTTGCATAGGTACACACATGGCAGTGTGCTTTGCTGCCTTCCGTCCCCTCACCTGTATCTGTCATTTCTCCCCATGCTATCTCTTCCCACCTCTCCACCCCCGCCCCTCCCCCATTTCCCCCCAACATACCCCAGTGTGTAGTGCTCCCCTCCCTGTGTCCATGTGTTCTCATTGTTCAACACCCGCCTATGAGCGAGAATATACGGTGTTTGATTTTCTGCTCTTGTGTCAGTTTGCTGAGAATGATGGTTTCCAGGTTCATCCATGTCCCTATAAAGGACGTGAACTCATCGTTTTTGATGGCTGCATAATATTCCATGGTGTATATGTAGTCCTTATCGCTCCCATATTACCTTTTCTGTGGGACCAAGAGATGGTACCATAATTATCTGTTTCCATAATTGGCTTTTGAGTTCCAAGAGAGCAGAGACTATGTCTTATTTATTTTTATTTTCTAGTTAACAGAAAAGCCAAGATACCATGGCATGTAAATAATACCTGGTAAATGAATAAGTAAATGAACATGAATGAATAAACAAGATTTTAAGTTTAGTACCAATCATAATCACCATGAAATGAACCAATATCCTTGTTATGAAATTAAGCATGTTTATTTAAAAAATCATAAATTTTTAATTTCTAAAATCATTCTAATATTAAAAGAATAACTTTAGATAAATTTAACAGAGTTGAACTGAGCAAAGAAGGATTCATAAACCAGGCAGCTCCCGGAATCAGAGTAGGTTCAGAGTGACTTCAGGATTGCCACAGCGTCAGAAAACACGAACAAGCAAAAAGGAAAGTGACATACTGAAAAGAAAGCGAGGTCAGAAACAACTGGATTGGTTACTGTTTGGTGTCTGCCTTATTTAAACACAATTTGAACAGTTGTCCACCTATGACTGGCAGACTTGACTACTTCTTGTAACAGTAAGTGACAGTCGATTTGCATATCATCTTACATGACAGTTCACTATGAATGGAGAAATCTTTAGTCTAAACTTAAAACACGTAATAAGGTGGCTTTAGGATAAATTTAATTTAACACCATTATTAATTATTTTCTACACTGCAATTTTTAAAATTCCCCATTCAATATTTTCTATGTCTCTAAATTTATTTTTTGTGTCTTTTTATTGTAATTTTTAAATTTTATAAACAGTTTAATCTTACAGTCTGCTTCTTTTTAGTTTAGGAGGTAACAGTATTTTATTAGTCAAAATGTTTTGCTGGCAAATTACAGAACTTGAACTAGCTTTAAAAGAATGGTGAATGCTGTGTCTTAATAAATATAATTCTATACAAAGCATTTAAAAGTAGGGGTACTGCTGCCTTAGGAACAACAAGATCCAAGTATCCAAAACCATCAAGACTCTCCTTGTAACTACCCAGTGGGCTCCTCTTGCCTGCTGCCGGACAAAGCCAATTTATCAAGACAGGAGAATTACAATAGAGAAGCAGTAATACACACAGTAGAGCTGGCTAAATGAGAGACTGGAGTTTTATTATTACTCAAATCAGCCTCCCTCCAATTCAGGGACTAGAATTTTTCAAAGACAGTTTGGTGAGCTGGGGCCTAGGAAAGGGGAAATGTTGATTGGTTGGGGATACAATCACAGGAGTGTCCAAAGCAGCCCTCATTCCCTGAGTCAGCTTCTAGGTGGGGACCACAGAGGAGTTGCTGGTCTGAGTGGGGCCATTCAGCAGTCAGAAATGGAAAAGCCTGAAAAGATGTCTTAAAATGCCAATAGTAGGTTCTACAAGTGATACTGATAGAGGCACAAGACAGGAAAATTCTGGGCAGAAGAGGGCAGGTCCCCAGCAGGGGCCCCACCCTCAAGCCTGGAACCGCAGCCCAAAACGAGAACATACATTCCTGTTTTCTTACTCAAATGTTGCCTCTTCCAAAACCACCCATGGCCTGCCCCACCCCGCATCCTGTGAGCATAAAAACCACAGGCTCTGCCAACAGAGAAAAGGAGAATCGTTTGGATGGCACAGACTATGGTTGAACATCAGAGAGAAGCAGCTTAACTTCAGAAAGATGGCTTGATGACGTAACTTCGGAGAGGAGTTCAGTCACTAGACTCCAAGGGAAGATGAGCTTCCTGCTCCATCCCCTTTTCCAGTTCCCTTTCCCGCTGAGATCCACTTTCATCGGAAATAAAATTCTCCACATTCACCATCCTTCAAATTCCTTCATGCAACCTCATTACTCCTGGACACTGGTCAGGAACTTGGATGTGGGTGCAAGAAGCTGTCACACTGACTCTCTGCTGAGCTGTTAACCCTTAAGCCATCTGCAGATGGCAAAGCTAAAAGAACATGTACTGTAACACCCCTTTCTTGGGGTTCAGGGACTACGGGCACCCCCCAGATGCTGCTATAAACACTTCCTTCCTGCTGCCACCTAAAAGGGCTTGCCTCGACTCCTGCACCCACTCACCTGTGTGCTCCCTCCCTCAAGAAGTTAAGCAGAGCAGGTTTGAGCAAGTGGAGTTCACCCCTGCCACTGCCCATGCACTCCAGTTCCTACCCACGAAGGGATCAGGAAAAATGTGTTGCTTCAATGTTATTTGCAGGAATAATTAGGGAAGTTGCAAATCTCCTGACTTCCAGAATAATGGCCGGTAATCACTTAACTACACCTATATATTAGTGGAATCCAGGACTCTCTCATCCTAACCTCCTGGACTTTCATTAGTTTTACAAAGGCAGTTTAGTTTTGGGAAGGGATATTATCACTTAACCTATAAATTTCTCCCAAAGTTAGCTTTGCCCACACGCAGGAATGACCAAGCATAGTTTGGAGGTTAAAGGGAAGATGGAATCGGTTAGATCAGATCTCTTTTCCTGTCATAATTTTCTCACTAGTGATTTTTGCAAAGGTGGTTTCTTCTTATCTTACCTTGCTTTACTTCCTCTGCTGTCAATTGATTGTCAGACTGACTTATACATGAAACTAGATAATACAAACATTTAGAAACTTGGAGTTCAATATACTCAAAGCTTAGCAGCCAGAGAGATAAGGAATTTGGCTTCTAGATCCGTGTAAAAATAAAAACACACACAAACAAAAACAAAGCAAAAATCCCAAGAGAATCATTAAGTGGTTAGATAGAAACATCTTCGAACAACCATTGTAGCTAAGTGATTAGAAACAGTTATTAGATGATTATGGGTCCCATGACTACTGAGGAATAGATTACATTATCAAAAACGGTAAAGAAAAGTAAAAAATATGTCAGCAAGTGTCTTGGTTAAAACCTCTGGAGCTAAAGTGAGACAGACCTAGGTCTTATAAGGCTTTGTGATGTCACCTCTCTGAGCCTCAGTTTTCTCATCTTTAAATAAGGATAAAATAATAATCACTTTAAGTTGATGTTTAAAGAAATTCAGTGACATAAGTAAAGTGCTTAGCAGATTATTGCTCAGTAAATCTTAGTTGTCACCATTATCTTCCATTTCAACCTTCTTATCACTGTTAATAATCTAAAAGAAGTTTTAGAAATGGAAGAACATTTTTAAAGAAAAAATAATTGAGAAGATAAAAAGAATAAAGTGGTGGATAATTTTGCGAAAGTAGAAAATTATAAGATACAAATGTACAAATACTTCAGATACTACAGAGACAAATCACAATAGCTATAAATTATTAGCCCCTTGGCACTATGCCGATGGCTTTATATGCATCATGTCATTTAATCTCCAAACAATCCTATAAGGCTCTGATTTTACAAATAAAGAAACTGAAGATCAGAAAGATGAATAACTTATTAGGAATGCTAAGGATATTAAGTTAAGCCAAGCTATATATGCATAGTTGTATAACTGCCCAGTGGGTTCACCTGGCCCGCTGTCTAGACAAAGTTGATTTATCAAGGCAGGAGAATTCCAATAGAAAAAGAGTAATTCACACACAGCCAGCTGTGCAGGAGACCAGAGTTTTGTTATTACTCAAATCAGTCTCCCTGAGCATTTAGGGATCAGAGTTTTTAAGGACTACTTGGTGGGTTGGGGGAAGCCAGTGAGCCAGGAGTCCTGATTGGTCAGGGATAAAATCTTAGGAGGTCGAAGTTGCCTTCTCGTACTGAGTCAGCTCCTGGGTGGTGGCCACAAGATCAGATGAGCCAGTTTATTCATCTGAGTGTTATCAGCTGATTCATCAAGGGTAGAGTCTCCAAAATATCTCAAGCACTGCTCTTAGGAGCAGTTTAGGGAGAATCAGAATCTTGTAGCCTCCAGCTAGCGTGACTCCTAAACCATAATTTCTAATCTTGTAGCCTCCAGCTAGCATGACTCCTAAACCATAATTTCTAATCTTGTGGCTAATGTTAGTCCTACAAAGGCACTCTAGTCCCCAGGCAAGAAGGAACTTTGTTTTGGGAAAGGGCTAAACCATAAACTATAAACTAAGTTCCTCCCAAAGCTAGTTCGGCCTACACTCAGGAATGAACAAGGACAGCTTGGAGGCTAGAAGCAAGTTGGAGTTAGTTGGGTCAGATATCTTTCACTGTCTCAGCTACAATTTTACAATGACGGTTTCAGTAGTATAGCTTTGCTAAGTGAGGTCCTTGTATGATCATTGACTATGTAAGTTTCAGGAAAAATGTGTGCTAAATTTAAATCAACTTCCAGCAACTGAGTGGATATGACCAAATCAGGCAAATTTCCTGAGCTCTCATGTCCATACTTGTCATATTGAAATAATGTGAAACTCTGCTTGCCAGGAGGTGTGCAATACTTTAAGTACTTGATAGCCTCATTTGGCAAAATAAGTGGGAAAAAAAAATCTGTTTATTCTTGGGTCTCTGTGATGGTGGTGGTGGGCCATCTGGAACGACCACTGCCACCATGCAGGCTGCAGCAGGGAGGTGTCAGCAGTGGCGGCAGGAGCAGCAATAGCAGTGATGGGTCCCCTATGCCCCATATCCCTGAGGCACAGGGGACGCAGTCAGGTGACTGCACCACCCCTACCCTAACATAGCAGGCTGGACCTGCTCCAGGCCCGGAGCCTCTGCTGCTCTAGAATATCATCCCATGTCAACACTCTTGCCCACTGCTGCTGCAGGGATAGCACAGGGAGGAGGTAGAATTGAGCCAAGGGTGGTGTCATGCTCCACGAAGCCGGCTGGAGGTATGGACAAGTGGGAGGCCCACTGGAGCCCACTGCCCTGGGGGCCACCACAACGGGGTTGGGCCAAGCTGCTCACAGATGGGGGAGCAGCATGGTTGGGCACAGAGGGCTGGGCAGAGAGGAACCCATCGAGGACCTAGAGCTCCCACCCCCAGCTATGAGGAGGCATGGCTGGGGTTGCCTATGAGGAGGTGTGTCTGGGGTTGCCTCCACACTCCAGGGAGCAGGCAGGAACCCTGCCCTGCCAGCCACAGGACTTGGGTATCTCTGCAGCACTCTGCACTATTGGGGACCCAGGATGCCCCCTGCTGCCCTCACAGGCTTGGGGCTGTCTGTGCCTGCTGCTGGCCTCTCCCTGCTTCCATACCTGCTCTTATCTCAAAGTGGGGTTGGGACTGAGCCTAGGCACTGTCACTACCCAGCTGGGTGTGCACATGCTTGGGGCAGTGCTGACATGCCACCCCCATGCTGCCTTGGGCCCCTCTGGACTTTGAGCACTCGCAAGCATCACAGGGAAGCTGATGGGGGACTGAGGGCAGCTTGATGCTGGCCTGCAGGTGCCCTTTGATACGTGCAGCCTGGTTGCCATGGACACTGGCAGGAAACAGACAGTTCTCTGAGTGGAAAGGGGCAAGTCACTGGTAAAGCCCCACCTTCAAGCCACAGAAAGGGGCTGGGCTGCCAGTCCTGTGGACTAGAGTGGGAATTTGTGGTGCCTTTCCCAGGACCACTCATGGTTGCCCATGGATCAACTGTCATGTACTTCCTCACTTCCTTCCCTCCAAGGTCCATAAAAGACCCGGGCTCAGCCAGACCTGGACAGATGAAAAGATGATGAGCTGCAGAGAGGGGGTACCCTCTCCGCTAGGAGCTGAACCTTTGATGGGACATCCTGGCTGCAGAAAGGAGCTGCCCCCTCCGGGTCTCTTCTGAGTTGTTCTAACGCTCAGTAAAGCTCCTCTTTGTCTTGTTCACCCTTTACTTGTCTGAGTACTTCATTCTTCCTGGTCATAAGACAAGAACTTGGGACTCACCAAATGGCGATGTTAAAAGAGCCTTAACACAAAAAGGGCTGAAACACGCCCCTTGCTCACCATGTTGCATGCAAAGAGGCGGGAAGAGCTGTGACATTTTGAGAAGTCCAGACCTGGTAGCTTCCTGAGCTATGGCTGTTATTCCCTCTTTGGGGCTCTGTGGTTCCTGGGGTCTCCAAGCTTCCAGGTGCCACCACATTCCCAGCTGCCAGCCATAGAATGTGCTTGTGGTGCACCTCGTCCGGCCACAGCTTCACAGGCAGCCAGCGCCTGCCCGCCCCACTGCGGCAGCAGGCATATCTGACTGTGCAATGGCTGGACCCCACGCTCACTCACACACCCCTGTAACATCTGTGTCAAGGATTCATGCTTGACATGAAATCGATGCAGATAGGCTGGACTGACACTCATGTACATAGAAACACATAGGCAACATGACAAGCTGGAGAAAACACACACACACACACACACACACACACACACACAGAGAGAGAGAGAGAGAGAGAGACAGAGAGAGAGAGAGAGAGAGAGAGAGAATCTGGTGAGAAAGAGCCATAAAATTGTAGAAATCGAGTCAGAGGGAATCATAAGATTCAGGGGAGAAAAGAGTAAAGCCAGAGTCAGAGAGACTCTGGGATAAGCATTCATAGATGTCTACCCTCCTTTCATCATAACAATCAAGAAGGGGGAAAAAAAAAACTGCTTTAAATGTACTTTTAAAAGTACATTAACTCAACTACGGAAACTTCGATATCTAAGTTCTCTCTGATTTGTGCCTGCAAAGTTAAGTCCTTGTCATTATTTCCCTACTGGTCCTTGCAACCCCCATTTGCTGAAGTGAACTGATCATGCTTCTGTGAATTGAAACCAGAAAGCCCAACATGTAGCCCTAGGTGTCTCAAAGGATGATAAAATTGAATATGAAAATGATTTTTAAAGTATTAGAAACTACACAAAACAGGATAGATAGCAACTGTATTTGTCTAAAGAGACCAACGTTCAATAATGATAATTAGAATAAACAGAAAATTTAATTTTATTCCATGATTTATATTTATAAAAAGGCAAATATAAAATGCATTAGAAAGGCATTTTTGAGGTTATAATTTTCTTCAGAGTTCTAGTGAGAAACATTTCATATTTCTCATATTCAACATCTCTCATATTCAACTGTTAGAATATGAGAAAGAAGAAAGAAAGAAGGAAGGAAGGAAGGTAAGAAAGAAGGAAAGAAAGAAAAAGAAAGAAGGAAGGAAGAAAGGAAGAAAGAGAAAGAAAAGAAAGAAGGAAAGAAAGGAAAGAAAGAAAGAAAGAAAGAGTTTAGCTAGAATAGTTTTCCATTAAATGTCTCAATTTCTCCATTGCAATCCCTGAGAATTGACTGGAGTTCCTTCACTTGGAATATTTAAAACTGCTCTGGACAAAATCATTAAAAGATGCTAGAGGGAACTAGCAGCCAGTACTATCCTGAGGATGGCAGAGCTGAATGCAAGTTCTTTCATCTTTATTTGACTCTTCTGTAATATATTTCTTTTCTGAGAAAGAATTTATCTCCATCCAACAACATGCTGGAGAAAATGGCAATACCAAACTATATCACAATGCAATAATCTATGTAATTAAATTATTTCATGGATCAATAGGAACGTGCAAATTGTGAAAAACTGTGAAATGTAATAATGTGTCTGACATTATAATTTCAGATGGCTTATTTACTCTTCAAGGACTTTGTACATTTGATGCTTATTTGATTTCTCTGAACAAAAAAATGTTTCCTGGTCTGCTCTGGGTCTTCCTTTTTTAGACAAATATATATTGAGAGCATATTCTGTGTAAGGTATTGTGTTAGGTGTTTTAGGAGGTAAGAGGGAAAATACGGTCTTTGCCTTTAAGCAGTCTCCATTTTCATATAGACAAGGAGGCCACTTGATAGAAAGGAGAGGACTCTGGAAACACACAGATTGGGTTCAAATTCCATCTCTGCCTGCTGCCAGCTGGGTCTCTGGTTTTTTATGTGTAAAATCAGGATAAAAATGTCTTTCTGATGGGCTTGTTATGAGAATGGGGAGATAATGTTCATACAGTGCCTGGCAAAATATCAGTATTCAGTCAATCAGTGTGACTTTCCTTCCTCCTTAGAGAAGCAAGAAAAACTATAATCAGGGTAATATGTGCTGAATATGTAAACCAATTACATAGAGAATAATGCAGGAGCTTTGCTATATATTTTTTTAATATAGTGGGTGTCAACTAGGGGGATATGATGTTAAAAACATCTGGGTAGTTTTTTTTTTTTTTTTTAACTCTCCTGAGGACTAAACTCTGACTTTTTTTTTTTTCTTTCTCTTGCCCAAACTTCTGTCTAAAAGGCCTGGGGAGACATGCCCTACAAACCATAAAATTCCATCAGATGGCTCTTTATTAACTCTATATAATGTTACTCCAAAATACATTCTTTTCTGCATATTTTGAAATGCCTGCCACAGGGCCAACAGATTGAAATGTCCCTGCATATTGTCTATTGTGGAAAATTTTGCCTCCCTAGAGAATCTCCATTAAAGTAGCCAGAATTCTCCCCTTATAGGCTAGTCCCAGATCTAGGAGAGAATAACTGAGAGTCACATTTAAAGAGAAACACATTTAAAGTCTGAAAAGAGACATTTATCATCCATTCTCTTGAGGGCTGTCACCTGTGAAGATTCATCTGCATAAAAAAAAAGCCTTGGACTCCACAACCCCTTTTTTAACTCAGGCATCCCTTTCTACTGACTTCAAGCCTTTAGACCAGGCGTCCCCAAACTTTTTATACAGGGGGCCAGTTCACTGTCCCTCAGACCCTTGGATGGCCGCCACATACTGTGCTCCTCTCACTGACCACCAGTGAAAGAGGTGCCCCTTCCTGAAGTGCGGTGGGGGGCCGGATAAATGGCCTCAGGGGGCCACATGCGGCCCGCGCGGGGCCGTAGTTTGGGGACGCCTGCTTTAGACAATAGCTTAACTGCCTCAACCAATTGTCAACTAAAGATCCCTAAAACCTATCTCTGACTTGTAACCCCACCCCTTTGAATTGTCCTGCCTTTTTGGGCCAAATCAATGTATATCGTCCATGTATTGATTATTTTACCTGCAATTCCTGTCTCCCTGAAATGCATAAAACCAATCTGCAACCTGACTGGCCTTGGACATGCTTTCTCAGGACTTCCTGAGATTGTGTAACCTGGGCAGAAGTCACTCATATTGGCTCAGAAGAAAACTCTTTAAATATATTTGGATTTTTCATCATCACTACCAATCACCCCAGTTGTTTCTCCACCCCCATCCCAACCACCCTCTGCCCCTCCCTGCCAAGCACACACACAATTTTGTTTTATTTGTTCAAATTTTAAGTTCTGGGGTACACATACAGATTTGTCACATAGATAAATGTGTACCACGCTGGTTTCCTGCACAGATTAACCCATCACAAAGATATTAAGCCCAGCATTCATCAGCTATTCTTTCTGATGCGCTCCCTACCCACACCCCTACAGACCTCAGTGACACACACAACTTTAAATGTATCAAAACCGTGGAGAATAAGTCACGCAGACAGGGAAATGCTGAGTAATTAGAAAAAGCACTTCCACATACAGTCCAAACTCCTCCATCCGTAATGAAACGGGGACAAAATTTGGATCCAGACAAACCTTGGCAGTTTCAGTTTTGTCACTTACTCCATTTGGCCAAGTTATACAATCTTTCTTAAGTTTTAATTCAGAGCAAATACCATGATTGCAAAGGTTTTCTATTCTCGATAACATGCATCATGACTGCTCTTATTAGATACCCAACAAATATTTCCAAACTGATAAAATAAATTGTGAAATTTACAAAATATCATCTATGCAACAGTATTATTGTGCAGATTTAAAACAAATTCTGTAGAACGTCTTCTCAGCATTGCAGGCATCTGATGTTTAATAACAATTATCAAGGGGTGAGGGCAACCAAGAAAGACATCCCAGAAGAAACAGTATGAACAGAATAGGACTCTGATGGAGGTAGAAAGAACTAAATTAGCAAGTGCTTCATAGCAGAGTCACAGTGTATTTGAGAATAGCAGATAGACTAGTTTGGCTGGTATTTAAGCTCTATAAGAGCTGGAAGTGGTAGATGCTGCTGCAAGTTCATTATGGTCAGTTCATAAAAGTCCCTGAAGATGCTATTTAGGAGATTTTATTATGCCTACCATGCAAAGAGAAGCCAATTCAGGTTTCAGAGCAAAAGGAAGAGTGACATGATCAGAATTTCACTTTTGAAGAAATGATTTGGCATTTGTGTACAGGTTGGAAAGCAACCCAGTAAAAGGTTTGAATAATATTTAATATTATTCAATAATTTTTAAATTGTACTTTAGGTTCTGGGGTACATATGCAGATCATGCAGGATTGTTGCATAGGTAGATACATGGCAATATGGTTTGCTGCCTCCATCCCCCCGTCACCCATATCTGGCATTTCTACCATGTTTTCCCTCCCCAACCTTCCGACCCCACTGCTGTCCCTCCACTAGTCTCCCCCAACAAACCTCAGTGTGTGATACTCCCCTCCCTGTGTCCATGTGTACTCATTGTTCAATACCCACCTATGAGTGAGAGCATGTAGTGTTTGATTTTCTGTTCTTGTGTCAGTTTACTGAGAATGATGAATATTCCATAATATTCAGACATGGAAGAACCCTTAGGAGGTTTCTTCTATTTCAACAGAAGAAGTAACAAAGCTTGATAATAAGGTTAGGTAAGGAAAGGAGACCCAAGTGTTCTGGAATTAGTTCAAAGTTTTGTAACCGTGAGAATTATTATTCCATTTACAAAAGTAGAAATGTAAATAGGAGAAAATGTTTTTAAAAGGACAAATATTTATTTAACAAAAAAGTGTTAAATGTTTTAATTCAGTTTTAAACATGCTGCATCTGGGGTATTATGAAAAAATAAAAAAATTCAGAGACTGGAGCCAAATATACTTTTGGTTAATCATCCCTACAGAAACAAAAAGAGATTTCACCAGGAAGCCTTAAGGATAGAGTATCAAGGACTATTCATCTTTCAGGGACAACAAGAGAAGGTAAACTTGTCTATTTTGCTAAAATAAAATTGTTCCAGTACCATTATTAGGAATAGGCTTTAGATTTTATTTAAAAGTCTATTTCTGGCATTGCATTGTTACTACAAGAGATTTAAAAAAAAACTATCAATTACTTTTATTTTCATAAAACATTAATTTTCTTAAATAATCTTTCAGAAAGCCTTTCTTCATATAGTAAAGAGTCCCCAAATAGTCCTAGACTAGTTTTCAGGTTTATATTAACTCCAGAAATCCTGTTTAATTTATTTGTTCTCTTTTTGCCAACCACATGGGTTATCGTTAAAGGAATGATTCATAATGATTGAATTTCAGTTTGCAATAGAATTCTAGACATTAGAATTCTAGACAATAGAAAGCCACAGGCACAATCTACTATAAAACAGATCCCCTTTTAACTATTAGAATTTTGACTTTCTTATTAGTTTAACACTCAGTTAAGAAAAGTTATCTTACATAGAATCATATGGAAATGATGCATTTTATTCCAACCATACAAGTAAGTTTTGATAGCAGTGTGATTTTCATTAACTGACTGATTAACAAATCTCTTTTAAGCAGAGAGTGACATGGTATGCTAAACTTCTGCCCTCACAGAAGTTTCAGAGTAGCAGGAAGACAAACATATCAAGAATTCACTTACACTGAAGAACACATGTGCTATGAAAGAAGAAAGGATGCAGGTGTTACAGAGTTCAGAGCAGGAGCAGCTGCTTAGCCAAAAGGTAGTCCAGAATGTTTTAGTAGCAAAATGGGATGTAAATTGAGGCCAGAAGAATGAATAGTTATTGTCCATGGGAAAGGAGACAGAAAATTTGGCAAATCATTTTGCCTCTTTCTCACCCTCAATTTCATCACCTAGAAATTGAAGAATATAAAGTTGATGGTCTTTCAAGCCGTTTCTCGTTATAAAGCACAATGTCCTATTTTAATAGGCCCTTCCCTGTACCAAACATGCTCTTCCCTCCTTGATCCTTCTTTGCCCAAACTGCCTAAATTATATTTAATTTCTACTTGTCCTTAAGGACTCAGTAGAAGGCTTCTTAAAGGTACTTCTTGAGCTCTTTCATTACTTCATGGAGAGCTGGTTTCTCCTTCCCTAGTGTCTCCTCTGTTGCTTTGAAGTTATTTTTGTCTGACTCCCTCACCAGATGGAAAACTCAATGAGGGCATTGACTCAGTCATATATACCTTGATGCTCTTAGCAACTCTCAATATCTAGCATACAGCAGATGTTCATTGGATCTTGAGTAAATTTAAAAATAAAATTCAAATAAAAATAAATAAATTCAATGCATGCTTTGAGGAAAACTCAAAAAAGCTTTGGCTAAGTAAATGTGTACTTTTATCATCTCTATATTTCTATACACATACACACAAACTCAGTTGAAGGTGATAATGATGAATGATGCTTTTTTTTTTTGACAATTGAGAAATTTTGTCAAGAAGGTTTTCCAATATTACGGCAAAGTGTAGAGTTAAGTAAGAATCTGTTGAAACTTTAGTGATCCAAATCTTTGTCAGACCCCACAGTGGTCACTCTTTTAGGATTACTGTGCTTTAAAGTCTAATTATCTGTTTGGGAGAAATTACTTTTTCTTATCTCCATACTTCACCTTCAATTTTATCATGAAACTACCTTATTATTCACAGTGGTTTAAAAATCAATCCTGCTGATATTAGAAAAATCAATCTGTAATTAAAAGGATAAACAAAACTGATTTGTAGATGCTCTAACTAAAAACAAACATTAAATTGTGATGTTGAATTATACATTTTAAAGTGAAATTAATGTCATTGTTTAACATGATTGGTGAATAATTAAAACTTTTGTTATTAAATTCTCTTTTTCATGATTAAAAATGGTATATCATAATAGCAGGGTTGTGAGTTTTATAAACTGAATTAGCAGGCAATTTTTATTAAGTCTTGATTTTGTAAGATTTTCCCTTTTCCAGCCCTATGATATGCTTAGTATAATTTCTGAAATTCCTTTATCAACAATAGGCAGGTTTTAATATTTACAGCAGTCCTTCAAATACCTTGTCAGATTAGCTTTCCCATAAAAGCTAGTTAAAAGTACAGTTGTAAGAAAAAATCACCACCTTCCAGTTTTAGTTCATTTAGAGGCCCTTGAATGTTCAATGACGTGAAAAGTGACATATATCTGCGAATTAAGGAACTTTAATTACACCAAGAGTGCACTTCATTATATAATACATAATTCAAGAGATGATTCTTTATGTAGAAAATTCAATCCAACTTTGGCATTCAAATTTACCCCCCAGTTTCAGTCACATTCAAAATATTATAGCTTAGGAGGCTGCAGCAGAGCAAGATGGCAGTCTAAAGGTGCCTAACACTCATACCTTTGATAAAAAGGAACCAAAATTATGAATAAATAGCTATGTTTTGACAAGAGTGACTAAAGAAGAGGGTTAGAGTATGGCAAGAAAATGGTTCAAACCCTGTGAAGCACAGAAATTCAGGATAGCCACAAAGAGAAGGAAACATTTTGCCTCTACCTCCCCATCCCCCAAGTGGAGATCAGTTCAGAAACAGAAGGGGCTTCTTCCTGCACAGAAAAGGTAACCAGGAGGTACCCAGTGGCCCCCATCACTACCATGGACACTTGAAGTCTTCACTACTGGAAAATCCTGCAGTTCTCTCAGGTTCTGAGCCTAGCTTAAAGAGCTGCCTCGAGTTCACATGGCTGTACTTCTCCAGAGAAGAAGACCGTGTTTGTGTCCGGCCCCCCATGGCCTAAGCTGTTACTGCACTGTGTCATTGTGAAACCAGAGCCACTGCTTCAGTACATCAGGTTTCAGGAGTCAGTAGCCACTGCATCCTTTCATCCCCAAATGGACGTAGTATTTCCCAGTTGAGCTGCTGCAGCTCACTACCTTCTGGGAAAAAATTGCCGAGTAAACAATCCATATCCTTTATCCTCCCCCAGCTACTCAGAGCCTAGGCCCAGAGAAGCATCCATGCCCTCTCAGTGCCTAAACCAATCAAATGTCCTGCCCCTAGGGAACTGAAAGTTAGGCGTAGGTGAACAGCTGCAATCACAGCATCACAGCCTACATGGCATTCTGCTCCCTGGGTACCAGGCATACTGGGCCAACAGAGAAGCTGCACCTAACTTGGCAGAGCAGCTGTGTCCCTCAGTGTCTGAAACAACCTGGTGACATGTCCCCCAGGAATAAGAGCCTCTGCCCAGCAGAAGAGCCACAACCTTGCACCTAAGCCCACACAGCACTCTGCCCTGCAGGGACCCAGAGTCTGGTCCAGCAGAGCAGACAAACCCCTATGCACCTGAGCTGATATGGTGTCCTGCCCTCTAGGGAAACAGTTCTCACTGATCTCTGTCACCCTACCATTTGGGCCAAACAACAGCAGTGCTCAGCTTCCCTGCATCTTGAACAGTCCTCTGGAGTCTGAGCTGCTGATGCATTTCCTCTCTCCTGGGTGCCTGAGTTTCTATGGTACCCGGTTGCCTGTGGGACACAAATTGCAGCTGTGACTGCTCCTGGAGGCCTGAGTCTTTGAAAGAAAGCTTCTTCCTTGGAGCCATGTCAGTACTGCACCCAGAAGCACAAGGTCAGAGTCATAGTTGTATCCCTTCCTCCTGGGCCCAAGCTGAACACAGACTATACTACTGTACCAATTCAGAATCAGAGCCAGCACATCCTGCCCAACTTAGTCCCTATGACCCTTCTACAGGTGAAAATATTTCTCTGCAAAACCAATACTATAAAATTGGAAGAGATTACAATTTTGCCAGCTGTACAGACACCAAAACGAAAACACATGAAAAAGCAAGGGCACATTATACCACAAAAATAACCCACAATAAATCTTCAGTAACTGACTCTCCTAAAATGAAAATTCATAAACTCAGATATAAGAGAGTACAGATAGATAATTCCATGAAATCAGGAAAAATTCATGATCTGAATGATAAATTGAACAAATAAATATATCACAAAATAAAAACAAAATGAAAATCTTGGAGTTGAAGAATTCAACAAATAACATTTTTTAAAAATGCAATTGAGGAATTCAACAGCAGACTATATCAAGCAGAAGAAATAATCTCTGCACTTGAAGAGAGGTTTTTTTTGAAATAACCCACTCACGGGGGGAAAATAACAAAAGAATATAAAAGACTGAAAAAAACCTATACAACTTATGGAACATCATTACGTAAATAAGTTTAACATTATGGGAATTCAGATGAAGAAGACTGGAGAACATCACAGAAAGCTTATTTAACAAACTGGGCCAGGTGCAGTGACTCATGCTTGTAATCTCAGCATTTTGGAAGGCCAAAGCATGCAGATCACTTGAAGTTAGGAGTTCAAGACCAGCCTGGCCAACAAGACATAACCGTGTCTCTACTAAAAAATACAAAAATTAGTTAGGCATGATGGTGCACATCTCTAATCCCAGCCTGATTTTGGGGAGGCTGAAAGAGGAGGACTGTTTGAACCTGAATGGCAGAGGTTGCAGTGAGCCAAAATCATGCCACTGAACTCCATCCTGGGCTACAGAGTGAGACCCAGTCTCAAAATAATAATAAAAAGCTATTTAACCAAGTAATTGCTGAAAACTTTCAAAGTCTTATGAGAGTTATGGATATTCAGATCCATAAAGATCAAAGGTACCCAAACAGGTTCAGCCCAGAAAGATCCTTACCTAGGCATATTATAATTAAAATGTCAAAAGTGAAAGACACAGAGAATTTTAAAAACAATAAAAAAGTCAACTGACAAATAAATAAATCACTATTATACTATCAGGAGATTTCTCAGCAGAAATCTTGCAGGACAGGAAAGAATAGGATAATACGGTCCAAGTGCCAAAACCTGCCATTCAAGAATATGATACCCAACAAAGCTGTCTTTCAGAAATAAAGGAGAAATCAAGGCTTTCCCAGACAAATAAAAGATGAGGAAATCTACCACTGGACTTGCCTTATAAGAAATGCCTTAAAAAGTTCTTCAACCATAAGTGAGTGGATAATGATAAATATCATGAAGAAATATGAAGGTATAAAACTCACTGGTAAATGTAAATCATAGTCAATTTCAGAATACTTTATTACTGTAATGGTGGTATATACATCTTTCAAATCCCTACTATGAAGGTTAAAAATTTAAATGGTCAAAAATTACCAACAACAAGTTGTTAGGGAATATATCATGCAAAAATATCTAAATTGACAGAGCAAAAATACGAATTGTAGGGGAGGGTTAAAGCCTAGAATATCATAAGAGACTTCAGTTAAGTTGTCAGCTTAAAATAGTCTATTATTACTGTAAGAATTTTTATGTAAGCCTCATGGTAACCACAAAGCCAAACAAACAAACAAACAAACACTACAGCAGAAAGACAAATAAGAAAGAGAAAGGGCCCAGGCGCAATGGCTTACATCTGTTATCTCAACACTTTGGGAGGCCAAGGCAGGCAGAGATCAAGACCATCCTGTCTAACATAGTGAAATCCCATCTCTACTAAAAATTAAAAAATTAGCTGGGCATGGTGGCACACATCTGTAATCCCAGCTGCTTGGGAGACTGAGGCAGTAGAATCTCTTGAACCTGGCAGGTGGAGGTTGCAGTGAGCCAAAATTCTGCCTCTGCACTCTAGCTTGGGTGACAGAGTGGGACTCCATCTCAAAAGAAAGAGAGAGAGAGAGAGAGAGAGAGAGAAAGAAAGGAAGAAAGAAAAAGAAAAAGAGAGAGAGAGAAAGAAATCAAAGCTTAGCACGATAGAAAATTACGAAGCCACAGAGGTAGATGAGAAAAGAGGAAGAAAGAAATAAGGATCTACAAAACAACCAGAAAATAATTAACAAAATGGCAAGAGTAAATAATTATTTATCTAATAATCTTGAATGTAAATGGATTAAACTGTACAATAAAAAAATAGTGTCTGAATGAATAAAAAACAAGATCCAACTATATGCTTTTTACAAGAGACCCATTTTAGCTTTACGTATACACATAGGCTAAAAGTGAATGAAAAGGATACTCCGTGCAGACAGTAACCAAATAACAGCAGGAGTGGCTATATACTTATATCAGATAAAATAGATTTCAAATCAAAATCTGTTTAGAAAAACAAAGAAAGTCATTAATGATAAAGGGGTCACATCAGAAAAAGGACATAGCAATTATAAATATATATGTACCTCATAAGTAGAACACCTAAATATTAAAAGCAAATATTAATGGACATGAAGGAAAAAGTAGACAGCTATATAATAATAGTAGAGGATTTTAATTCTTCACTTTTAACAGTGGAGAGATCAACCAGACATGATACTGGTAAGGAAATACTGGAATTAAACTGCACTTTTGCTCAAATAGACCTAACATGTAGGACGTTGGTTTCAACAGTAGCAGACTATACATAATTCTCTAATGAACATAAAACATTTTCCAAAAGAGACCATGAGTTAGACCACAAAACATATCTTAACAAATTCAAGAATAATAAAATTATATCTAGTATTATTTCCAACCATAATGGTATAAAAGTAGTAATAAATAACAAGAGAAATTTTGGAAAACTCACAAATATGTGGAAATTAAACAATATGCTCCTGAACAACCAATGGGTCATAGAGGAAATCAAGAGGGTAATTATAAAAATTCTGAGACAAATGACGATGGAAATACAGCAGATCAAAACCTGTGACCTGCAGCAAAAGCACTACGAAGAGGGAAGTTGATAGAAATAAAGTCTTAAGTTACAAAAGAAGAATGATCCCAAATAAATAGCACAATATTATGCCTCAAATAGTTAGAAAATAAGAACAAACTAAACCCAAATTTAGCAGCCAGAAGAAAATAATAAATATTGGAATAAAAATAAATCAAATTGAGAATATAAAAGTCATAGAAAATATCAATAATATCAATAGCTGTTTCTTTGAAAAATTAAAATCAACAAATACTTAGTGAGACTAAGAAAAAAGAGAAAGGCACAAATAAAAACGAAAATGAAAATATTAAGACAGACACCTCAAAAATAAATAAGAATTGTAAATGTAGTCCTTTGTGCTGATAAACTGAGTAGTCTAAAGAAAAGTTTCAAAAGATGGCTGACTAAATGCAGCCAGGTGAAGCAGCAGCAATTGATGATATGGAACAACTGGCATACCTCTAACATATCTTTAGGGGGAAGGCACTGAGAGCTAACAAAGGGAAGACACAAGCTAGGCTGAAGAGGGACAAAGCTGGGAAACCTGTATGGGGCTACCATACATTGGGGCTCATTCCTGGTACCTAATGACTCAAAGGAATGGGTGAGATGAACTGGCAAGGAAGAACTTGCTCTTGCTATGGTCCTCTGGAATCCTAGTAGGAGGAGACCCCTCAACCACCACAGACACTTGAGTTGGCAGGGAAAGCTGCTTAGAAAAGTAGTAGGGGCAGCAATCAAGCTGAAGTGAAACCCAGAGTGTTTGCTATGGAAGTGTCTGTAGTGGAGCAGAGTCAGGGATGTCCACTCCCCCAGGTTTGATTTGCTTCCAGGAAACTTTTGCCCTAAAGAAAGAGTTAGAGTTGAACTCTGCAGGGCGGTTTTGCCTATCAGATGGGACTGGTTTGATCGGAGCTTCCCTTGGTCTGCTGGCCTCTCCTGGGGCCCCAGCCAGGCTGCACCTGCATGCAGTGCAGCCTTGGGCTCTCTAGGGGCCCATGTCACAACTCTTATGCTGGTGGACTGTGCCTGACTAGTACAGAGCTCCAACAGAGTGGGCCCCAGGAACATGCACCAGCCCACCCATTTCCTCCTCCCACTGTGGCTTCCTTCAGGCCTACAGCCACCACCCACATAGCTTGGCTGACACGTGTGTGTGCAGGTAGATCTTGCCTTCCCTGACCCAATAGCATATGTGTATGTGCACCCTGCCCCGCCCTGCTGCTGGCGTGAGGGCAATCTTCACCTTCTCGCTGTAAAGTGAGAACCTTGCAGTGGGAACCTTGGCAGGCACAGAGCCTCTCAGTGTTATCCACATCAGTGCCCAACCCCTGAGCCAACATTGCTGTTGGAGTAAAACTAGGTATAGAAAACAGTAGACCCTCTGCCAGCCTGAGTGACCACCTACACCTGTGTGATATGCACAAAAGATACACAGTTCTGTACCTGCCAGTGCTCCATCCATGTGCTAACACAACTACAAGTGCAACAGCACACACAGTCACCAGTGGGCCCCACTTCCCAGCTGGGCTTCCTCCACCACTGCTGTGAATGCCTACACAGAGGCCAGCACGCTGGTACCTGCTAGCACCCTGCCACAGCCAACAGGCATGCACCCCACTGCAATGTTGCTGCCTGTGCTGCTGGCAAGTGCAAACAGGGATAAATCCCACTGCCACCAGCCTAAAAAACACATTGGCTGGCACAACCCATCAGAGTGTTGTGACCAGCAGTCCGGAGGAAATCACCTTGACCTCCCCAGCACAGAAGGTTCTTAACCTCAAGAAACCAGAAAACAAAGGGCCCAATACCACTCCACCAGATACAGAGCACAGTCAAAGTGTTGGAAGGTGAACCTTGGCCCCCTAAAATCTTCCAGAAATGAAGCCAGTCAACTCAACCTACCTTATACCACAATCAAACCCTCAGGGTCATCAACTAGAATAAAACACACATGCATGCCCCAAAGCACAGCAACTTCAAAGACTGAAGGAACATCAGCCCACAAATATGAGAAAGAACCAGAGCAAGAATTCTGATATCTCAAAAACTAGAGTGTCTTCTTTCCTCCAATTGATTGGACTAGCTTTCCAGCTAGGTTTCTGAACCAGTCTGAGATGTCTGAAATAACAGAAATAAATTTCAGAAAATGAATAGGAATAAAGATCATCAAGATGCAGGAATATGCTGAAACCCAATCCAAGGAAGTTAACAATCAAAATAAAATAATATAGAAACTGACAGACAAAATAACTAATAAAGAAAGCAATATAATCAACCTCAAGAAATACACTACAAGAATTTCATAATGCAAACACAAGTATTAATAGCAGAATAGACCAAGCTGAGGAAAGAATCATAGAGCTTGAAAACTGGCTTTCTGAAATAAGACAATCAGACAAGAATGGAGAAAATAGAATGAAAAGAAACAAACAAACCCTCTGAAACATATAAAATTATGTAAGAAGACCAAATCTATAACTCACCGGTGTTCCTGAAAGATACAGGGAGAATAGAAGCAACTTCCAAAACACAGTTTTTTTCTTTTTATCTTTTTTCTGGAAGCAGAGTCTCATTCTGTCACCCAGGCTGGAGTGTACTGATATGATCTGGGCTCACTGCAACTTCTGCTTCCTGGGTTCAGGTGATTGTCCTACCTCAGCCTCCAAGTAGCTGGGATTAAAGGCATGTGCCACTACGCCCAGCAGATTTTTGTATTTTTAGTAGAGATGGGGTTTTACTATGTTGACCAGGTTGATCTTGAACTTCTGACTTCAGGTGATTCGCCCACCTCAGCCTCCCAAAGTGCTAGGATTACAGGTGTGAGCCACTTCACCTGGCCTGCAAAATATATTTCAGGATATCATCTGTGAGTACTTCCCCAACCTAGCTGGAGAGATCAACATTCAAATTCAGGAAATGCAGAGAACTCCAGTAAAATACTTAACAAGAAGGTTATCCCAGGACGCATAACCATCAGATTCTCCAAAGTCAAAATAAAAGAAACAATGTTAAAGGCAGTTAGAAAGCAGGGTCAGGACACCTGTCAGCAGAAACCCTACAAGCGAGACGAGTCTGGGGCCCAATATTCAACATTCTTAAAAGAAATTTTAACCAGTAATTTCATAAGCAGCTAAACTAAGCTTCATAAGTGAAGGATAAATAAGATTCTTTACAGACAAGCAAATAAATACTGAGGGAATTTGTTGCCACCAGACTTGCCTTATGAGCTCCTAAAGAAAGAAATTTGGAAAGAAAAGACTATTATCAGCCACAACAAAAGCAAACTTAAGTACACAGACCAGCGACACTATAAAGCATCCACACAAACAAGTCTGCATAGAAATGACAAAGGGAATATTATCCTTGACCCGACAGAAATATAAAAATAAATATCAGAGACTATTATAAATTCTTCTATGCACACAAACTAGAAAATCTAGAAATTCCTGGACACATACACCCTCCAAAGACTGAACAAGGAAGAAATGGAATCCCTAAACAGACCAATAACAAGCTCCCAAATTGAATCAGTAAAAAATAGCCTACCAACCAACAAAAGCCCAGGACCACACAGATTCACTGCTGAATTCTACCAGATGTACAAAAAATATCTAGTACAATTTCTGCTGAACATATCCCAAAGACATGAGGATAAGGGAATCCTCCCTAACTCATTCTATGAGGCTAGCATCATCTTGATACCAAAACCTGGCAGAGACACAATAAAAAAAGAAAACTTCAGGCCAATACCCTCAATGAACATTGATACAAAAATCTTCAACAAAATACTGGAAAACTGAATCCAGCAGCACATTGGAAAGCTTATCCACTACAATCAAGTAGCCTTTATCCCTGGGATGCAAGGTTGATTCAACATATGCAAATCAATAAATGTGACTCATCACATAAACAGAACTAAAGACAAAAATCACATGATTATCTCAATAGATACAGAAAAGGTTTTCAATAAAATTTAACAATGCTTCATGTGAAAAAAACTCTCAATAAACTAGATATTGAAGGAACATACCCCCAAATAATGAGTCATCTATGGCAAACCCACAGCCAACGTCATACTGAATGGGCAAAAGCTGGAAGCATTCCCCTCAAAAACCAATCCAAGGCAAGTATGCCCTCTCTCACCACTCCTTTTCAATATAATATTGGAAGTCCTGCCCAGAGGAATCAGGCAAGAGAAATAAATAGAGCCATCCAAACAGGGAAATCAAGCTATTCATTTCCAGATGACATAATTCTATTTCTAGAAAACCCCATAGTCTTGACTCAAAAGTTTCTCAACTTGATAAATAACTTTTGTGAAGTCTCAAGATACAAATTCGATGTGCAAAAATTACCAGTATTTCTATATACCAACAACAGTCGAGCTGAGAGCCAAACCAGGAATGCAATCCCATTCACAATTGCCACAAAAAGAATAAGATACCTAGGAATATGGCTAACCAGGTAGGTGAAAGACCTCTACAATGAGAACTACAAAACACTCTTTAAAAAATCAGAGATGACACAAATAAATGGAAAAAAAATCCATGTTCATGGATAGAAAGAATGAATATAGTTAAAATGAACATATTGCCCAAAGAAATTTACAGATTCAATGCTTGTATCCTCCAAACTTCAAATGAAATTCTTCACAGAACTAGAAAATGCTTTTAAAATTCACATAGAACCAAAAAAATGAAAAACCTGAATAGCCAAGGCAATCCTAACCAAAAACAATAAGTCTGGAGGCATCATGCTACCTGACTTCAAACTATACCACTTGGCTGTGGTAACCAAAACAGAATGGTACTATACAAAACAGTCACATAGACTAATGGAACAAACTAGAGAGTCCAGAAATAGGGCTGTCCACCTGCAATCATCTGATCTTTGACAAAGCTGACAAAAACGAGCAATTGCGAAAAGATTTCCTGTTCAATAAATGTTACTGGATAACTGCCTAGCCATATGCAGAACACTGAAACTGGACCTTTTCCTTACACCATATACAAAAATTAACTCAAGATGGATTTAAGACTATATCCAAAGCTATGAAAACTCTGGGAGACAACCTAGGCAATATCATTCTTGACATAGGAACAGGCAAAAATTTCATGACAAAGATGCCAAAAGCAATTGCAACAAAAGCAAAAACTGACAAATGGGGGTCTAATTAAACCAAAGAGCTTCTGCATAGCAAAAGAAAGTATAAAAAGAACAAATATACAGCCTACAGAATGGGAAAAAGATTTTGCAAACTATGCATCTGACAAGATGCATCCAGCATCTATAAGGAACTTAAACAAATCTACAAGAAAAAGCATACCATTAAAAAGTGGGCAAAAGACAGGAATAATACTTTTGAAAAGAAGACCATACATGTTGCCAACAGCATGTGAAAAAAATAAGCTCAACATCACTGATTATTAGAAAAATAATAGTTTTTAAAATTATTAATAATAAATAATTTTTTATTAATAATAATAAATAACTGGTTCAACCATTGTTTAACTGGTTAACTGGTTAAATGGTTCAACCATTGTGGAAAGCTGTGTGGAGATTCTTCAAGACCTAAAAACAGAGCTACCAATACTGTGTATATTCCAAAAAGAAAATAAACCATTCTGTCATAAAGACACATTTATATATTCATTGCAGCACTAGTCACAATGTCAAAGACATAGAATCAACCTAAATGCCCAAAATGGTAGACTAGATCTAGACAGAGGAAATGTGGTATATATATACTATGGAATACCACACAGCCATAAAAAGAATGAGATCATGTCATTTGTGGGAACATTGATGGAGCTAGAGGCTGCTACCTTTTGTGAACTAATGCAGGAACAGAAAGTCGAATACCACATGTTCTCATTTCTAAGTAAGGGCTAAATGATGAGAAAATGTGAACACATAGAGGGGAAAAACAAACACTGGGGCCTACCTGGTTGTGAGAGATAGGATGAAGAAGAAGATCAGAAAAAAATAACTAATGGACACTAGGATTAATACCTGGGTGACAAAACTGTCTATACAAGAAAACCCCCTGACACAAGTTTACCTATTTAATAAACCTGCATATGTACTTTGGAACTTAAAATAAAAGTTAAAAAAAGAAAATAAAAAGGAAACCCAACAACTCAAGAGGGAATTTAGTATTATATAACCCCAGAATGACTGCAACACCACCATAGGTATTAGGCATCTGGAAAATGCAATGCAAAACCACAATGTCATACTACTTCACACATACTATGATGGCTATAATTTTTTAAAATGAGAAAACAGTAGGTGACAGGATTCGGAGAAATTGGAATTCTCACATATTGATAGTAAGAAAGTAAAACAGTATAACCATTTTGGAAAATAGTCTGTAATGTCTCAAAAAGTTAAACATGAGTTACCATTTGATCTGGCAATTTCACTCGTAGGTATGTACCCAAGAGGAATGAAAACATATGTTCACCCAAAAATCTGCATACAAATATGTATGGCAGCATAATGTATAAAAGGTATAAACAACTCAAATGTCCATCAACTGATGAATGATTAAATAAAATGTGTTAGCTTTTACAACTGAATATTATTCAGACATAAAAAGGAATTCAGTACTCAAACATGCTACAACATGGATGAACCTGAAAACATTATGCTACTAATGTTTCATTAACATTAACATCTTATAATAAATGAAAGAAGCCAATCACAAAAGACCTAATATCGTATGATTCCTTTTACATCAAATGTCCAATATAAGCCCATTTACAGAGACAAAAATTGGATTACTGGTTTCTGAGGGCTGGAGGAGATGGAGACATAGATGTGCGATACCTAAGTGGTATAATTTATTTTTGAGATGATAAAAATGTTCTAAAATTGATTTTGGTGACAGTTTCAAAAGTCTGCAAATATATTAAAGATTATTGAATTGTGCATTTTAAATGGGTGAATTGTTTGGTAGTTGAATTATATACCAGTAAAACTACTTTCCAAAATAGAGAAAAATTTTGTAGGGTAAGTTTTCTGTTTAATTTCTAGAGAAACGTTATGTATCAAGGTTGAATCAGGAAGAATAGAGAAAAGCCAGGAGCAATATGGCTTGACAAATTAATTCCACGAAACATTCAAAAAGGACTTATACCAATGCTTCTTAAATTCTTCTGAAAAATATAGCTAGAGAGAATACTTTCAAACACATTTTACAAAGCAAGCATTGTCTTTGTATCTAAGCCAGACAATGACACCACAAGAAAAGAAAGCTATAGGCCAATATCTCTAATGGACATTGATGCAAAAAAATTATCAATAAAATATTTGCAAACAAAATTTCTATGTCATGACCAACTGGGATTTATTTCTGGCATTCAAGACAATCAATGCAATATAATATATTAATAGAATGAAAGATTAAAAACCACATAATGATCTCAATTGATGTAGAAAAAACATTGGACAAAGTTCAGCATCTTTTCTGGATAAAAACTCTTAACATGAAGCTGTGTGGTTCTGAGTTAGTTTCTTAATTCTAAGTTCTAATTTGATAGCCCTGTGGTCTGAGAGACTGCTATGATTTCCATTTCTTCGTATTTGCTGAGAAGTGATTTAGTTCAATTATGTGGTCAATTTTAGAGTAGGTGCAGTGCGATGCTGAGAAGAATGTATATTCTGTGGATTTGGAGTGGAGATTTCTGTAGATGTCTATTAGATCTGCTTGGTCCAGATCTGAGTTCAAGTCCTGGATACCCTTGTTAATTTTCTGTCTCATTGATCTGTCTAATATTGACAGTGGAGTGTTAAAGTCTCCCACTGTTATTGTCTGGGTGTCTACATCTCTTTGTAGGTGGTTAAGAACTTGCTTTATGTACCTGGGTGTTCCTGTATTGGGTGTGTATATATTTAGGATTGTTAGTTTTTCTTGATGGCTTGATCCTTTTACCATTATGTAATACCCTTCTTTGTCTCTTTTGTTCTTTGTTGGTTTAAAGTCCATTTTATCAGAGACTGGGATTGCAACTCCTGCTTTTTTTTTCTCTCCATTTTCTTGATAAATATTCCGCCTTCCCTTTATTTTGAGCCTATGTGTGTCCTTGCACATAAGATGGGTTTCCTGAAAGATGTTCTTTGAAACCAACAAGAACGAAAACACAACATACCAGAATCTCTGGGACATTTAAAGCAGTGTCTAGAGGGAAATTTATAGCAATAAATGCCCACATGAGAAGCGAGGAAAGATCTAAAATTGACACCCTATCATCAAAATTGAAAGAGCTAGAGGAGCAAGATCAAGAAAACTCAAAAGCTAGCACAAGAAACAACTAAGATCAGAGCAGAACTAAAGGAGATAGAGATACAGAAACACCCTTCCAAGAATCAGTAAATGCAGGAGCTGGTTTTTTGAAAAGATCAACAAAATAGACAGACTGCTAGCCAGATTAATAAAAAAGAAAAGGGAGAAGAATCAAACAGATGCAATAAAAAATGATAAAGAGGATATCACCACCAATTCCCCAGAAATACAAACTACCATTAGAGATTACTACAAACAACTCTATGCACATAAACCAGTAAACCTGGAAGAAATGGATAAATTCCTGGACACATGCACCCTCTCAAGCCTAAACCAGGAAGAAATTGAAACCCTGAATAGACCAATAACAGGGACTGAAGTTGAGGCAGCAATTAACAACCTACCAACCAAAAAAAGCCCAGGTCCAGATGGGTTCACAGCCAAATTCTACCAGACATACAAAGAGGAGCTGGTACCACTCTTTCTGAAACTATCCCAAACAATCCAAAAAGAGGGAATCTTTCCCAAATCATTTTATGAGACCAACATCATCCTGATACCAAAAGCCGGCAGAGACTCAACAAAGAAAACTACAGGCTGATATTCATGATGAACCCAGATGCAAAGATCTTCAATAAAATACTGGCAAACCAATTGCAACAGCACATCAAAAAGCTTATACATCAGGATCAAGTAGGCTTCATCCTGTAGATGCAAGTCTGGTTCAACATAAGCAAGTCTATAAATGTTATCCATCACATAAACAGACTCAAAGACAAAAACCATACGATTATCTCAACAGAGGGCAGAGAAAGCCTTTGACAAAATTCAACAGCCCTTTTGCTAAAAACTGTCAATAAACTAGGCATTGATGGAATGTATCTAAAATAATAAAAACTATTTACAACAAACCCACAGCCAATAGCATACTGAATGGGCAAAAACTAGAAGCATTCCCTTTGAAATCTGGCACTAGACAAGGATGACCTCTCTCACCACTCCTGTTCAATATAGTATTGGAAGTTCTAGCCAGAGAAATCAGGCAAGAAAAAGAAATAAAGGATATTCAATTATGAAAGGAGGAAGTCAAATTATCTCTATTTGCAGACAACATGATTGTATATTTACAAGACCCCATTGTCTCATTCCAAAATCTCCTTAAATTGATAAGCAACTTCAGCAAAGTCTCAGGATACAAAATCAATGTACAGAAATCACAAGCATTCCTATACACCAATAACAGACTAAAAAAAAGCCAAATCAAGAATGAACTGCCATTCACAATTGCTACAAAGAGAATAAGAAACCTAGGAATACAACTAACAAAGGATGTAAAGGACCTCTTCAAGAACTACAAACCTGTGCTCAAGGAAATAAGAGAGGACACAAACAGAGGAACATTCCATGCTCATGGTTAGGAATAATCAATATTGTGAAAATGGCCATACTGCCAAAAGTAATTTATAAATTCAACACTATCCCCATCAAGCTACATATGACCCTCTTCACAGAACTGGAAAAAGCCATCTTTAACTTTATGTGGAACCAAAAGAGAGCCTGCATAGCCAAGACAATTCTAAGCAAAAAGAACAAAGCTGGAGGCATCATGCTACCTGACTTCAAACTATACTAAAAGACTACAGTAATCAAAACATCATGGTACTGGTACCAAAACAGAGATATAGACCAAGGGAACAGAACAGAGGCCTTGAAGGCAATGCCACGCATCTACAACCATCTGATCTTTGACAAACCTCACAAAAACAAGCAATGGGGAAAGGATTCCCTGTTTAATAAATGGTATTGGGAAAACTGGCTAGTCACGTGCAGAAAGCAGAAATTGGACCCCTTCCTGACACCTTACACTCAAATTAACTCCAGGTGGAATAAAGACTTAAACATAAGACTTAACACCATAAAAACCCTAGAAGAAAACCTGGGCTAAATCATTCGGGACATAGGCATAAGCAAGGACTTCATGACTAAAACACCAAAAGCATTGGCAACAAAAGCCAAAATAGACAAATGGGATCTAATTAAACTCCAGAGCTTCTGCACAGCAAAAGAAACAATCATTAGAGTAAACCAGCAACCAACAGAATGGGGAAAAATTTTTGCAATCTGCCCATCTGACAAAGGGCTAATATCCAGAATCTATAAAGAACTAAAACAGATTTACAAGTAAAAACAAACAACCCCATTCAAAAGTAGCAAAGGATATGAACAGACATATATGAGGCCAACAAACATATGAAAGAATGTTCATCATCACTGGTCATTAGAGAAATGCAGGTTAGAATGGCAATCATTAAAAAATCTGGAGATGACAGATGCTGGAAAGGATGTGGAGAAATAGGAACACTTTTACACTGTTGGTGGGAGTGTAAGTTAGTTCAACCATTGTGGAAGACAGTGTGGTGATTCCTCAAGGACCTAGAAATAGAAATTCCATTTGACCCACAATCCCATTACTGAGTGTATATCTAAAGGATGATAAATTGTTCTATTATAAAGACACATGCACACAAATGTTCACTGTGGCACTGTTTACAATAGCAAAGACCTGGAACCAACTGAAATTCCCATCGATGATAGACTGGACAAGGAAAATGTGGCACATATACACCATGGAATACTATATAGCCATAAAAAACAATGAGTTTGTGTCCTTTGTAGGAACATGGATGAATCGGGAAACCAGCATTCTCAGCAAACTGACACGAAAATAGAAAATTGAACACTGTATGTTCTCACTCATAGGCAGGTGTTGAACAATGAGAACACATGGACACAGGGAGGGGAGCTCACACACTGGGGTCTGTTGTGGGGAATAAAGGAGGGACATCAGGGGGTAGAGAGGTTGGGGAGAAATGCCAGATATGGGTGATAGGGGGATGGAGGCAGCCAACCACATTGCCATGTATGTACCTAATGCAATAATCCTGCATGTTCTGCACATGTACCCCAGAACCTAAAGTGCAATAAAATATACATATATATAAAATAAAATACAAGTCATATGCACAATATCATTTACTTTAATAATACCAATAGCCCTTTCAGGTAGATATTTTTATTTTGACATAAACAGATTAAAAGAATTTAAGAGCTTAAGTGACTTTTCCAAGTATATGCAGTGAGAACATGTATAGACAGTTATTGATCTTAAGTATTTCTGTCTCCAAAGATGTGTTGCTCATACCTATAGGGCTACATTGCCTTTTGCTGATTTCCTTCTCTGTTGGCTTCACTGACTTATAAATTGATTGAAGGCATAGAGCATATGTCATTCAATTTTAAAACTTCATAATAGGTTCGATGTATGTCTGTTGAATTACCAGTAACCTGCTTCAAGCTTACTTTTCTCACTAGATTTGCTATCTAACATCAAAAACTCTTGCCCATTATGAGCTTTCATGAGGAGATAACACAAGCTGAGATTTAAAAAATGACCTGAAATAAAGGAGAGAAAAAATGCAGGGTCAGCATTTCTAGCAGAGACAGTGTGACATGATATATTCAGAGAATAGCCCCTAAAAAGGTTTGTTTGAACAAAGAGATGGTGTGAGAAAGTGAAGGGAAATACGATCAGAACTGTGGACAGGAGACAGATCATTCATTAACTAGTATGCTAATCCAGAAGTCTTAATTTCTTTCCTGAATGTTCAAGGAATACAGGATTTAAGCAGAGTAACATGGTCATGTTTTGCATATTGGAAGATCACTTCTGTATTAATATAAAGAGATCAGAGAACAATGTTGGCATGACCTAGGTAAGAAATAAACTACAGAACTAAAACTAAGACAGTGGCAGGGGTATGGAAGAGAAAAAGGAAGATACTGAGACGGTGAATCTGAAGAATGGCGTGACTTCCTATGTGTGAGGAAGAGAGAGAAGAGTCAAAGATGACTTCTGTCTTTAAGGCTTGGGTGAAAGGGTGTTTGAGGGAGGACTTCATTTAAAAGAAGTATATAGGAAGAGTGGGTTTCTGGAACAGAATAATAAATTTTAATATTTGGATATGAAGCAGACAGATAAACAGAACTCAGCTCAACAAAGTGATGCAAACTATATAGATAGCCCACCTTCCCAGAGACTGGAAAAGGTCACTCAGAGAGAGCATAAAGAATAAAAAGGAGGCCAGGTGCAGTGGCTTACGCCTGTAATCTTAGCACTTTGGGAGGTCAAGGCTGAAGGATCATTTGAGGCCAAGAGTTTGAGACCAGCCTGAGCAACATAGCAAGACCCCAGTCTCTACAAAAACCCAAAGAAATTAGCCAACATGGTGTGTGGTCCTAGCTACTTGGGAGGCTGAGGTGGAGGATCTCTTAAGCCCAGGAGTTCAAGGTTACAGTGAGCGATAATTGCACTGCTGCACTCCAGGCTGGGCACTCCATCCTGGGCAACAGAGTGAATAAAATGAACAGAATGAATGAAACAGTCAGAGAGTCATAGGACATAGCCCTTTGGGAAAAATTGGCAATTCACAGTTAAGTAGAACAAGAAGACCTCAGAGAGGGAATGGTCTAGAAATGACTGAGTGGAATAAACATCAAAAGAAAGAATAATATACAGTGCTGAATGCTGCAAAAGGATCAAAATTAAAACCAAAAGGCCTCCGTGACCATTGTTTTATGTCACCGTGGCCTCTAAGAAGACTGGATGTTGTTTTGGCATGTGCCTTCTTTTCTGCTGGATCAGCTGAGGTAAAGGTAATTATTTTCAGTGGACCTAGACATCCTTAGAAGTATGTAGCACATGAAGCAAATCATGTTCTGTGCTCTTCTTCTTTTCTGCCTTCCCCAAGGGCTCAACTTTTTTATACAAATAGATTCTTATCAAAATGAACATCTCTTGCAGAATTGCAAAAAGAAAATGTATCTTAAAGGATGATGAGGTTGCAGGGGTGGGTATTTTCTTTCACACATATGAGGCAATTAAGGCTAGGTATGAGTATACACATATGTGAATGTCACCTTTTAGCATCTCTTGACACTTTCCTTCTCATTTGCCTTCCATATAATTGCATTTACCCAAAATGGAATGATAGATCTGATATATCAAATGTGTTTCCCTGCTTGGCTCTCTTTTTTTCTTCTATTTTTTTCTTTACCAATATTTATATACAGTTAAAAATCACATGTCCATTAAGGATATAATTAGTCTCAAGAGTTAAATTTTAACAAAACACAAATACTTTCGTGAGAAGAAACTAATATTCCTAGATTTGCAGTGAGATCTGTTACTCTCCTTCAAAAAAATCCTGCCAGTGCGGATGTCATCCCAGATGACTCACCATTTAAAAATGACAGCTGAACAGGAATAGAAAATTTCACACTAGTTTACAATATATTTATATATTATTAACTCATTAAAAATAATCAGGAAAAATAACACATTGATTAAATATACTATATTATCCTTAAACTTTGAAAGATTTCATCAGGCATAAGAAAATAATAGTATAAATATATGCCACTCCTCATGACATGTTAAATTACTTGGCCAAGGTCACATAGACATATGCACTTCATGCACATAACTCTATAGTGGTAGAGTTAAAATTAAAACCCACAGCCATGGCATTAACCACTACTGTCAGTTCTTACACAAGCTATTAGTCCTCATATCCATAACATTCAAAGATCCAGTTAAGAAATGAATCCACAGGTAAAGCATACTTGAAAAGTATAAGAATTCACCTCATTATCCAATCCTTCAATCTGCCTGTCAAATTATGTGTACAGTACCTGAAGACAGCAACAGAGCCCAGGGATACATGCTAGGTGGGAAATATGTAGTAAAAATGTCCATAAGCTACCTGCATTTACCTACTTTTGGAAGGGGATTTTTATGTGAGAGAATTAAGGGAAAATGGAATGTGGGACACTGGTAAACCTAAAAACTCAGAGAAGATGGAAAGAATTTAGTAGTCTAAGTACTCTGGAAGACTTTTTTGGTAGTGGTTCATAATGAATTCAAGTAGCATGGTTGTGTGAGTGCTTGTGTGAGCATGTTCAAGCATATTTTAGAATGCAGGCTCAAATTAGTACCTTATCTTTCTGTTCTTGTTAGAAACACAGATAACCTGACTAGCAGAATAGACTGAACTGACTTGAAGGTATTCCATGGATCTCTAGTTAAGGCCTGGTAAGAGCTGAAATCAAACAAGAAAACTAGGACCAGAAAAAGAATGGATTTGGATAACATCAGTTGCAGTTGATTAAGCAATTACCATTTGTCTGATGAAGATGTAAAAGTGATAGGAGAAAACTGGAATGAATGTTAAAGCCCAAGTTCCAGGCTTGGTTCTGCATTCAATACAAATCTGGTTACTTCAAATGTTTACTGGAGTCAATAGGATTTCTTGAATAAACTGGACTTTCTTATTAGTACACTTGGATCTAACATTAACAAACTCAGATACCTTTGGTAAGCTGCCTTTTCTTCCTAGGCTTTAGTCTGCTCATCACTAAAATAGGGTTAAGAATATTACATACTCTACTGTTGAACAGTGGATTGAAGCTACATTGAAATTACTCAATAAATGTTAACTATGTTACTATCACCATACTGCCTGTTATTATTACCATCTTTAACACCCATCAAATCTCATCCCAGAGATTTCTGTCATACATTAAAATTTAGAACAAGTCAGAAAAATTCTTCTCTCAAATTTAAAAGTTTTAAATTGGTACTATTTATATGTTCCCCAAACTAGAAATATGAACACATTTTTCAATTCCTTTTTCATTCCTTTCCACATATAGAGGTCATTCCTATTGAAATCTATCTTCAAAATGACTCTTGAATCTTCCTATACTATTTTACTTTGACTCCTGATATTAGATGATGAATATTCCCAGTCTTTAAGCTGCAAATAACAAAAACCTGACCCTTGATCTTCCAGCTGCCACACTATGTATCTGCTCCTCTTCACAACAAATGTCATTTTTAATTACCAATTCTATCACCCATCTTCTAGTTTCTCTTGAACAAATGACTCTCACGCTCTTATCTACCATTCTACTGAAATAGGTCTTATCAGGGTCACCATAATCTCCTTGATGCAAAGTCTAATGGCTAATATTCAGTTCTAACTCTGACACATAGAAGGTGTTCAATAACTTCGAGTTCAATAAAAAACTTTTGTCATTTGCTATTACAGTTTTTGTGCTTACAGACTTGGATCCTCCACTAGACCATGGGCACCCAGAGGGTAGAGACTATGATTTATTTCAAATTTAAGAAGCGCAGTGCCTGGCACAAGTGTACACTCAAGAAATGTTGCTTGAAAAAAAAATGGTTTTTTAAATAATAAAGTTCCATTTCATTCATGCATTAAAGTATCACATTATTCTACATAAACTTGCTGTCAAATGTGCTTCCTCTCCCTTTCCAAACCTCCTCATTAAGATACTTGAAAATGAATCACAGGCCTTCAGGGATCATCAACACTCTTTCAAATGACACCTCAAATAGCTTAGGTTCCCCTGGCACTCAGTCTATGGCAATTTCACACATGCCCCACACATGGTGTGTACTTCTTATCAGATTTGATCATATTCAGATTATACTTAACCGCTCTTCTTGCTACACTGCCTTTTCTATTCTGGCTCAACTGCCAAGTAGCTGAAAAAGAGTATATGAAGTTGAGAACAGGGGAAACCAGGGAGCTGTCTTCTATCCTGCAGTGCCGAAATTTTACATCCATAAATTATCTGTGTCATTTTCCAAGCTGAGCTAAAGAAAAACAAGCAATCAAACAACAACAGCAAAACCAGTTATATCTGTGTTGGAACCTATCATCAGCACTCCCTGTCTCCACTTATCTCTCATGATTGGGAAAAAGAGAAGAAGGCAATAGCTTTCTGGAATATCATGAGTAAAATAGAATCCGGGAGCCTGACTAGGAATATAAAGCATGAAAGACATGAAGAACATAAACTGGAATTGGGGAAGGTAAGAAAGAGCATTTAAAAGCCAGCACTTGACAGATTCATACTTCTTTTCTACCAACAACAGCTTTCTTTGAAATTAAGGTTTATGGTCATGTTGTGAAACCTTTGATTTAAAACCGAGTGAATTTAAACACACACACACACACACACACACACACACACACACACACCCCTTTAGCTGTAATTAAAAGAATCAAGTATATTCAGATAATCTTTCCTTTTATAATACAGTCATTTTTCTTCAATAAATCCGTATTTACAGAGTCATTCTACAGTATTTCAGCATTTAATCTCATTTTAAATTACGAATGAAGACATTTTGGGCTATAGCAAGCTAGCACATTGCCATAGCAAAATAGTAGTTAAATATAAATACTAAAAACACATGAAGAACACAACCGTTCTTCTTCCTGGTGGAGCTGAAACCCAGGACAGAGGCACTTTCTCAGGCTTCTGCGTCTAGGATCTGGGTATGTGAATCAGTTTGGCCCCATGAACCTTCAGGGAAGTTTGCTAGGTAAGGGGGCTGGAGTCTGCAGTGCAGAGCTCTGAGAGAGGCTTAACTCAATACTTTTGGACATGACTATGCATTCAAGGATGCCAGTTTTGGAGCTGCTGCAGCCACCTGGACCACCATGAATGACAACATCACTGTCACATTGAGGATAACAAACCTGAAGCATGGCCAGAGCCTGAATCCTCACTGACTTCATGTAGCAACTGAGTCATCCCACAGCCCACTTCTTAATATGTGAAGATTAATGCATCCCGACAGTTTAAGTTCCTTTAAATTTAGATATTTTGTTAAATGATGAGCCAAAAAGTAGCCCAGATACTAATTGAACTATGCACTGAGGCCAAATTTCCAACTGTCAAATTCTAACATGTAAGGATTTTTTATTTAATTCATTCATTTAATATGTTCAATTTTATTTCAGGAAAAACAATGATTTCTACCTATTTTAGAGAAAAAAATGTATGTGTTTAAAGTACTTATAGAACTAAGTAATAGAAGGTATGATAAATAATTATACCAACTATTGGAATAGATTTAGGTTTCTCAAGTGTTTCTTAGAGCACTAATTCCTAAAGATGCTCCCAATGAAAGCTGGCTTTGTGGCCATGTAAATTTAGAAAATGTGACTGATTATAATCTGTCATAAAGTTTCTATTCCATATTAACATTCAAGAAACTGAGAAGCCCTGCAGTTAAAAACAAACAAACTTTATTTATCACATAATTTTCCTCAATTTTTCAGGTAACACCCATTAATATCCCCAAAACAGGGCTGGTGGAATTTACCTAGATGATTTTTGAAGTCCCTCTTAGCTCCAAAGTTCTACAATTAAAGGCAGTTGCTAGCTGTGTCAGCATTTCTCTCTCTTACCATCGTTACTAGAATACAATGTACATGGATACACCTCTGCTCTACGGGAAAGTTTCTGAGAGCAGATTTAGATAAGCAGATGCCCATAATGTGTGCTCCCAAAACATGCATGCACACACATGCACAGACACATTTTACCCAGGACAATGGCCTCCCAAAGCTCTCATTGTATTTGTTAACAAGGTGATAGCAAATCGTAGATGAATTGGGCTCCAGCAATGAGTAAACCACTTCATAAAGAACCATCTACCACTTTCAGTCATCCAGGTTCTGTCCCCCACACAATAGTTTGGCAAATAGTACCAAACAATATTTTTAGCTCTATATTCTAGCTGTAGACGTGAAACATAGCCATGCTAACATATTTTTGACCAATGAATACATTAATTACATTTCAAAGAGTGTTGGGGAAGAAGAAGGAGAGTAGTAATTAACTGCATAGACATTAGACTCAGAAAGACATGGGAACTAATATTAATTATACAACACTGGGCATGTTACATAACCATTTCAAGCACCAGATTTGTATTCGTAAAATGGACATCATAAAATCTTCCATAAATGTCGTTACAAGAATTATATGCGACACCTAAGGAAAAGCACAACCCATAGTGTGTGCCTGCCACTTGGCAAATGTTCAATAAGTATTGCTTGCAATTATGATTATTACTTATACTGCTTTAAAAAATATTGATGGGAGGTCTGCTGAATGTTTCATTAGTTCCTTAAGGATAGGAGCCATATTTATTATTTCTGTACATCACAAAACGTAGAAAAGCATCAGCAGCCTCACAGGTAATGATAGAGAATTGATTCATAAGAAATTGATCTGGGTTAAAACTGAATACTTCGGTTCCTTCCATACTTCAATGAAGGAACACCTAGTAAAGCTCCTAATCATTCCACTAATTACAGGGAAAATGTGGTGATGGAGTTGTTGCTTTATTTTTATATTTAACATACTGTCTAGTTCACCTCTGCATATACCAGAAAAGCTGAGTGCTTGTATTCCATGGTAATTTTCAAAAGAAAGCTGAAGGAAAGCTCTCAAAAACCTTAGTTCCAGAGCTATTAATAGTGACAGCTCCATCTCATCCCTTTCATATTTTATGTCAATGTAATTCTTCTCTAAATGCCCAAGAAAAACTTTATGTTGACCCTATGAAAATAATGATTCCAGGGCAAATCAACCACTTAAAAAGTCATCAGCTGTTTTTTCAAAGTACCAAGCAGATCTTTAATTAATGTGCTATATTACATGGCAACAAACCAGTAAACACCAATTAAGAATTGTTTTCAGTATGACTTGGAAGATTGTATACTTGTCTCTGAGAACCTTCGGGAATCCTTCAAGGCACTACGGTTCTCATATCCACCTCATCTTCCTCCTTTCTTGGCTTATGCCTTTACCGCAGCAAAATGTATAAAAATGTCCCAGTTTCACTGACAAATACATTAAGACAGCAAGAGAACCAAGACTACTCAAATTTAGTAGAATCAAAATGGTTAACAAGATCAAGCTCCTCAGTTGCAGGTATAATAAAACAGGTAGTAGCCATGACCCTCTCCTGAATCTCTGCCCCAACCCACCACTGGAAATATGTTTGCTGGTTAATTTGTTAGTATTGTCCTCAAACAAAGAGCCCCTTTTTTATTGGCAGGTGCAGACAAAGCTGGAAAAAGCTACACAAAAAGGACTCAATAAAAAAAGAGAGATGGCCTTGCTGAGAAGGTAGTTCTTTCTGATTTTGTGTAATAGACTTCACTTTGCCATGAAATTAAATTTATAGTGTATCTGCTAGACACTGGGACTCCAGCAAAGCCTCACTATTCCCTGCCTTGACATTAAAGCAGACATTTTCATGAGGAGGCCATTTCAAGCCAAATAACTGGTTATGTGAGCCGTTTACAGAAAGCCTTTATTTAAAAAGAAAATGGATAGGCGCTACCATTTCCAGAAACTGTTAGTGTACAGGCAAACATTCAAAATTTGTTTTCCTTGGAGAATACGCCTAAAATGACAGATGCAACAGTAGACAATGGGAAGCATTTTGGCCTACCACAACACCTTCGTGTTTATTATTCTGACTCATAATCTAGCATTTATCAGATGGCAGGCTGCAAATGGGAGAGTAAAATCATATTTCAATAGCAAGTGATCCCATCATCATAAAAATCCAGCCTGTGATTTCAGCTTTGGAGTGGATATTGCACCAGGTGGTGCAGAGTGCTGAGCATAATCTATGACGGGATCTCCATGAAGAAACCACTTAATCCTGAGCTTGAGAAAACTACCCAGCCTGCATACACAGTTCTCCTTTGGTAAAGAGGACGAATATTGACCTGCTGTGTTTTGGGCTTTAACTGTGACTTCAATTTCCATTTATGCAACTAATTGATAACAAAAGAAACAGAAGGAGTAAAAAGCCAAACAATTTCAGAGAAAAACTTTGGAAGGTTAGGTTGGGGCAAAGTGGAGGAGAATGCTTATTGCAGATTTCAAATTATGTATTTATCAGAGAAAACTATACCTTATTTTAAAGTGTTAAAATGACAACATTAGAAAGCTACCTCATTCTACAACATATAAGGAGAGTGAGGAGAAAACAGTATAGTAAGAATTATTAATAAAACTGTTCAAACAGCAGTCGATTTCTGACTGGCATGGCTTTTAGAGATTACCTAATTCAACTTACCATTCATAAGTGACAAAGATGAGACTATACTGAGTGACTTGTCCAGTGACACAATTATACTGAAAACCAAGTCTGCTGATCCCCAACTCAAGCATCTTCCTCCAAGATATGCAGCTTCTGAAACAGATGTAGGAATAATAGCACTCAAACTCAAGGCTTCTAAAGGCCTTGAACTTTAATCAAGTTAATTCCTGATATTGTGTTTGTAACAGTATTTTTTTCTGTTCTGAAGCTTGAGTCCCCCAAGCTCCACACTCCTCACACTGATTTACATCAGGGGTGTCCAATCTTTTGGCTTCCGTGGGTCACATGGAAGAAGAATTATCTTGGGACACACATAAAACACACTAACTATAGCTGATGAGCTAAAAAAAAAAAAGTTTTGCAAAAATTCTTATAATGTTTTAAGACAGTTTACAAATTTGTGTAGGGCTGCATTCAAAGCCTTCCTGGGCTGCACGTGGCCCACAGGCTGTAGACTGGAAAAACTTGATTTACATACTCTACGGCACATGATAATACAATAAAACCACAACAACATCTTAGAACATCAACGGCACTGAAGCCATGATTAACACAGTTCTCTAGGCAAGAGGTGAGTGAAGAGAAAACAAATGAAAGTCAGCTACAGCAAACTGTCTATAAGATTAACCAAGGTGGGTTCGTTACAGCAGGAAGAAACCCCTTAAATATCATAAACACACAGCTTGCAGCCTCGGGCATAATTGTGGCGGATGGGGAACAGGCCAACTCATGTAGCATGCAGAGGTAATAAATGGATCTGCTCTCCTGAGAAGAAGTTTTGGGCCAAAGTTTGACAGAGACACATGGAATGTGGCAGCTGGAAGGTACCTGAGTGCAGGTTAGGTTTATTACCTCATTTTACATGTGAGAACACTAAGGCCTCAAGAGGTTCCTTGATTTTGTAGTTCATTGTGCTGATGTTTCCCTTGTTGTAGAGCAAGTCTAGCACCCTCTCTTTAAATAAGAAACAGAAATTAATCAGAGGAAAGTTTTTATAACTATTTGATGTGGAAAAGAATATTTAGCTCTAAAGAGCTGACTTGTGGTGTTAAGTTTTAGGAGTTTATGAGCTGTATATATTTGAACCTCTGTTTATTCTCCTGTAAAATAGGGTAACATTTTTTTTCATATGTTTTAAGGATTAGATGATATTTGAAAGTGTTTTGAAACTATAAAGTCATGAACTAATAATATTATCTTTATTATTCCATGTTAAAAATAACATATACTACTATGTATGTCAAGAATGATAGGGCATAATGAAGTATATAAGGCATAAAGCATGCTCATGGCTTTGGGACCCTTGCCATTTGGTATGGTTGCATGACTTCCTAGCAGGAAGGACATACTGCAGGAACTGGCAAACTTTTGCAGGAACCCGGCCTCTCTTGAGTGTTTGATCAATCCTCTGGAGTGTCTTCTAAGAAAAATGCACATCCTATGCACATTAACACAAGATTTCACATAAAATTACAAGTGCTTTTAAAAAGCTCATGTTAAGAACATTATACAAAGCAAAAGTCTCTGTGAAAAGAGAATCATCTGCACAATTTGGAAGCCCTTTCTTTGTTTCTTTTGTTCATAAGATAAGGCACGCCAAACTATAAATCAAGTAACATTCTAAAAGCCACACTGAATTCAGGTCCCAAATATTGTCACCGCCACCTACTTAAAATGAAAGAAATAATGAAATGTGTACTATTATTCCAATCCATTTAATAAAGCAGACAATATAAATCCCTGTAAACTTCTGAACTAGAAATCACAGATCAAAGCATGAAAAGAAATAACTAGAATTAAAAGGAATGTAAACTGGAAACATTTTTAAAATCCTGAAACACAGAGCACAAGTAATGCATTAATTAATATTAATAGAAGTTAGAATTTGGAAATTTCTTCTATTGAATAGGCAAACATCATTACTAACTTATTTCTGAGAGCCAATGAATTACATTACTGTTTATAAATCATATTTATACATTCAAATACATATTCTTGTCTGTGCATGGACAATCCAGAATTGATTGAATTTGTACTACTTATTTCTATCTAAAACCACCTTGTAGCAGAGTCCTAATTATTGCCATACTTACTATAACTGAATGCCTCAGAACAGTCACCTCACATAAGTAGGCAATTTGTAAGATCTCTTCAACCTTTACTTGAAGAGTCTTTTATTATGATGATAAAGGCCCTGGAATCTACATTATATGATGAATAGCTCAAAGAACTCTACTCACATAATGCTATTGTGAGTACCTCGATTAGCACTTCTTCCTCTACCATAATTATTTGTTTACACATCTATCTCCCCACCTAGACTGTGAGACTTTCCAGAAGAGGGGCTGTGTTTTATTCATTTTTGTACCCATACCTCTAAACATACAACCTAGTCCACAGTTGGTATGCAGTAAATTTTATAATATGAAGAAGAAAATTAATTTACAGACTAGTTACAAGGAGGTGGAATCTGCTTAATACAGGAGAGAATAGTCTAAAAATTCACTGCATTATCAAAGTATAAGTTTAGGGAGTATTTGGTCAGTAGCTACATAACCAAGATGCAATAGATAGGAAATTCTGGTTCGGGTACAGGGCTATATGAGAAGACTTTATTAGAAGGTACAACTGTGAAGTTCTATCACTTCCTAAAACATTGTATATTAGCCATTTATTACATCTCCCTCCTCACTACCCAAATGGACATATTCTAAGTGTTTTCCATAAACTATTATTTAATTCTTCTAAAATTGATTTTTCTTTTACAAACTGACCTTTAATATCTCAAAAAAGGGGATGGTGGTGGCATTCATAAATTACTTAATAATTGCCAGGCGCGGTGGCTCAAGCCTGTAATCCCAGCACTTTGGGAGGCCTAGGTGGGTGGATCATGAGGTCGAGAGATCGAGACCTTCCTGGTCAACATGGTGAAACCTCATCTCTACTAAAAATACAAAAAATTAGCTGGGCATGGTGGCACGTGCCTGTAATCCCAGCTACTCAGGAGGCTGAGGCAGGAGAACTGCCTGAACCCAGGAGGCGGAGGTTGCGGTGAGCCGAGATCGCGCCATTGCACTCCAGCCTGGGTAGCAAGAGCGAAACTCCATCTCAAAAAAAAAAAAAAAGAAATATCATAGAAATACAGATACACACCCAACTATGAGACAGGAACATTGTTAAATATACAATTTTGAAAAACTTTTATCTGCAATGCCCAAATTTGATTATTATCAAGCAACTTAATTATGCTTGATAACAATTTTTAAAATTAAGCAAATATAAATCTAAAACCTGCAAACTTGACTTTCTCAGGAATTTGCCTTCTAGAAAAGGATTTTTAAAAATATTCTACTTGTTTCTAATACTCATTAAATAATTAGAAGCTTCCAGAAGGTTGATAAATGAGCCTTTTTCCTAATGTTATACATTGGACTAGAAGCTAAAAGGTAAATTTCCTCATAAAAAATACTCTGTCCACTTGAACTCTTAACTAGATACACTGTTAACTTAGCAGGATCTTTCCACTTCAATATTTGGCATGTAAACAAGAAGAGAAATAAATACAGCAGTTAAATCTGAAGCAAAGTGAAAACAGAACGCCTGAATAAAAGCACTGAGCTTAAAACAAAGTTGGAGAGCAAGGCAAACAGGAGGTTCAAAAGAGAGAGTCCAGAAACTCAGAGCAGAGGGCCCTAAAAACATTTACTTTGACTCTCTGAGCTAGAGAAAGCGATGGTTAAGGGGTTGTCACCATGAAGAACCAGAACAGAAGAGCAGTAAAGCAGAAGGGTCTGAAAATGTATGTCCCAGAAAACAGGGGTCAGTCCCAGGAGGAAGAAGTGAAACAGGGAGGACTAAACTGACACAAAGTCTAAGACAAATCAAAAAAAAAAAAAAAAAACCCAAAGGTAGGCTGACTTTACATATGTACAAATCCGTAAATAAAGCTTTCTGCCCTGTTTCCTGAAGCAAGAGAAATGACTGTTGGGTATATAACCTGTTTAATCCTTTTCTTCACCAAAGGGGAGGAAAGCTGTTAGGATCAACTCAAATTCTGACATACACTACAGGCTCCACTCTCAGACAGAAGAAAACAGGTATGCTTTCGTCTTAATTCATTTAGTGTTGTTATGACAGAATACCTGAGGCTAAGTAATTTATGAAAAAAAAAAATGGTTCATTTGGCTCATCATTCTGCAGGCTTGGGAGTTCAAGGGCATGATGCTGGCTTCTGGCATGAGCTTCCCTGCTGCTTCATATTGTGGTTAAAGGTCACAGGGGAATGCAAAGGGCCAGACATACATCCTTGCTTGGTAAGAACTCACTCATTTGGGAACTGCTCTGTTCCCAAGGGAGCAACAGCTCACTCACTCCCTAAAAATATCCTTAATCTATTCGTCAAGAATCCACCCCCATGACCCAAACCCTACCCTCTAGGCATTTCCCAACACCGCCACGTGTTGGGGAATAAGTTTCAATGGGAGTTTTGATGATCACAAACCACAACCAAACCATAGCAGTTTTCTTTTGCTAATATTGGGCTTTGGGGATAGGTAACAGGTGTGGTATAAAGCAGCACTAAAAAGGATCTCTGGCTCACAAAATCAGTCAGGAAAAAATACTTAAAATTCTGAACAGCTAGGACACCACCAATCAGAACAGACGCTCCAAATACTGGAGCCATTATGAATGAATGACCAGTAGCAAGGTGTACTGCATTAGTCCTGCAATCAGCCAATGAACACAGCTCTTTGGATGAAAAGGACCTCCACTTCCTTGACTCAGTCTCCCACAGCCAGAAAATCAACTATTTCCTGGATTTCTTTAACTTTTTCAGAGTCCTCTTGAAGTTCATTTTGGCCTCTTTTAGAAAAGAAAGTAGGGCAGATCACACATAGTAAGGGGAACTTTGTATTTTATCTGTCCCAAGTTCTGAAAAGGTATAGAACTATATATATGACAAGAGAATAAAAAGTAAGTATAACACAAAAGTAAGGGAAACTTCAACAGATTAATCGATGGAAGTAGGGAAAGAAAATGGATAGCTATTTGTTTCATTATTTGATGGTCTGGCTTTCTCACTGGACTGACGTTTATGTTAGTGAACTTGTAAAGATAAGAACCATATATATTTTTCCTAGAAATCATTGTATCTCTAGTGCTTAGAACACAGTAAATGCTCAAGAAATGTTTGCATTATCTGTTTTTTTAACCAGCAAACACTTTCTCTCTCTCTCTTTGAAGAACTTTTATTTCTGACAGTAACGTAGGTTACATTTTTTGATTAATCCTGCCACTAGAAACAACAAAAATTTTCTGAATAAAATATATATTTAAAACCTGCTAAATGCAATGTGGGATGGCAAGAAAATAACAAATAATTAGAAATGAACTCCAGGCAAAGGCAGGAATTTACAAAATTCAGTGAAATTGAACTTTGGTTTTCAGGCTTTCATCTCTGATTTGAGATGGAGAATATAAAAGAGAGGTTAACAGATGGGGAGGGTAAGGAGAGCAGGGTTTAAAAACACATAGACAGCATTCAAAAAGAGATAGGAAAGAGAAGAGAGAGGTAACATTTGACAAGATAATGGCAAAGCATTTTCCAAAGCTAAAAATACACTGAGTTACAGACCCCAGAAACACAACAAATTCCAAACAGTACATATAAAAGAAAACTTATATCTAGAGAAAAAAGATGCCAAAGTAAAAATAAGTTCTTAACAATAGTCACAGAATAAAGAAAAATGGAAGGAACAAGAATTGGACTGAAAGTTGACTTACGGTAAATGAAAGCTGTAAGTCTTCTAAATGATGTGGCAGGTAGAATTTTATGTGTGTAGATATACATACTTTTCTACCAGTCAATCCAACATCGCTGTGAAGAGATTTTGCAGATGTAATTAAGACCCCAAATTAGTTAGCCTTAAAATAGGAAGACTAGGTATGCCTGACCTAATCATATAACTCTTTAAATCTTTGTCTGGAAGTCAGAGACAGAGGAAGTCAGAGACTTGAACTATGAGATTCGACATGCTGACGCTGGTTTAAAAGTGAGGTATGTTACACGGCAAGCGATGTGGCCAGCCTCTAAGCACTGAGAGCAGCCCCTAGGTGACAGCTTGTAGGCAAACAGATAGAACCTCAAGGTACTGAATTTTGTCAACAAGAATAAGCTTGAAAGCAGAATTTTTTCCCAGGGCATGAAGAATAAAACTCAAAATAAAACTCAACATTCTGATTTTAGCCTTTACATACCATTATCAAAGAAGCCAATTTCACCATGCCAGACTTTCAGCCTACAGAACTTTTACCTAGTCAATGGCAGCTGTTTAAATTGCTGTATTTGTGGTAATTAGTTACACAGCAATAGAAAACTAACACAAATAATTTAAGTGTGTTATGACAAAATGATTATAAGCCTAGAAACCTCTACTCAGCAAAAATGTATTTCAAAAACTAGGCAAAATAGACATTTTAAACAAACAATAAAAGGCATCCCTGAAAAGAACTTTTCAATGAGTAAATCCTTGCTAATAGAAATTATAAAATACATACTTAGAGTAGATGGAGAGGGGCCCAGGCAGTGGTGTGAGATGCACAGAGGGATGAAAAAGAAAGTAAGTGGTGAATTTGTGAATATATTTAAACTGCCCTTACCTACAAAACAATTTTAAATAGAATTTAAATTATAGCACTAAAATACATAATAATATTAGCATATGTCAGAAAAGGGGTGATAACAGGTAAAGGGTCCAGTATTAGCTCTGTAATTTGATATTTTTAAAATGTATCCAAAATTTCTAAAGGAATCTCTGAAAACATAGAGTGAATTACTTAGAACTTTACTAGAGAGGAATTTTGGGTGAGAAGAAAAATAGGCCAGGTGTAGTGGCTCACGCCTGTAATTTCAACTTTTTGGGAGGCCAAGGTGGGCAGATCACTTGAGGTCAGGAGTTCAAGACCAGCCTGGCCAACATGGTGAAACCCCGTCTGTACTAAAAATACAAAAATTAGCCAGATGTAGTGGTGGTTGCCTATAATCCCAGTTACTTGGAAGGCTGAGGCAGGAGAATCACTTGAACCCAAGAGGCAAAGGTTGCAGTGAGCCAAGTTTGTGCCACTATACTCCAGCCTGGGTGACAGAAGGTGACTCCATCTAAAATTAAAAAAAAAAAAAAAAAAAGGAAAATAAGGCAAAATAAGAGAAATGGGAATATAGAGAAAGATCAAATAGAAAGCAGAAAATTGTACAAATAAATTCAAATAATACTAATTCAAAACAATGGACTAAAAACCATGGCTAATGAACAAATACACTAAGACTATTACTGAAAATACAGCCACATGTCATTTTCAAGACACATATATAAAACATGAAAGATAGATAAGGGTTAAAAATAAATCATTGCTAAAATAATTGTTTATCAAAAGAAAACTGTTAAGGCTATTTTAGCAACAATAAAAATGTGAAAATCAGAAAATATTACCAGAAATAAAGAAGAAGATAAAGAAATCGAAAACCAAAAAAAAAGAAAAGTTTTATTTTATGAGAAGATATATTTCTGAATGGATATGTACCTATTAAAATAAACTCAAAATAATAAAGTAAAAATGATCAAAATTTTAAGGAGAAACAGATAAAACCTTTATCATATTGGAATATTTTAACACAACTTTTTAAGTAACTAATAAATCAAGGAGCTAAAGTAAAAAGAAAACAAAATATCTGAATGAAATAATTGGTACACTTTATTTAATGGCTATGCAGTTTTACTCTAAAACTAGACAATGTACAGATTAAGCACATGTATCACATTTATGAAAGCTGGTCACAGGCTGGGCCATAAACTAAATTTTTACATATTGAAGGAAATTAGCATACAATTAAATTCTCTGACCACAATGCGCATAGTACGGTAAAAACTAAATAACCAAAAGATAACTTTAAAAAGTTGAAATTAAAAACAAGTTTTGAAATTATAAAACACCTTATAGATAGTGAATACATCAAATAAATAAGTGTACAGTATTTTTAACTAAATTATCTTGAAAATTTTCTTACAAGCACCTATGCAATACTGCCAGTGGTACTTTAAATGGTCTATCCATAGCCATGAGTGTTTATAGAAAAAAGTAAAAATTAATAAGCAAAGAATCTGTTAGATCTGAAAAAGTAAAACCAAATCAAACCAAAGAATGCAGAAGAAAGCAACAAATTATGATAAATGCAAAAATAAGAAAATGGAAAGCAATGCTAAAGTAGAGAAGATCCACAAAGTTATCTGGGAAAATAAGATAGACAATACTCTGGAAAGATTAATCAAATGAGGGGATGATACAAACAAATAGTAATAGGAAATGAGGAAGAAAAATAAATATGGATTTGAAGAGATAAAAACTATGTAAGAAAATAAATATATCTACAAATGAATATAAGAAAAGTATATGACACAAATGAACCAAACTAAACACAAAAACTTGAAGAAATGAAAAAATACTTAAATTATTGATACAAAGATTCAATAGGCCAATGCTCTTGTTTTTATAATTTCATATGATCCTTCAAAAATACCAACAGCTTTATTAATAGACAAGCTGACTATAAAGTTTACATTAAAAACAAAAATTCAAACTCTGAAAAAAACTAAAACAATGAGTGAGAACTAGTTATAATATTTCAATAACTATATGGCCACAACTATGAACAGATAGACAGATCAAAGGAACATATGAGGAAATCCAGAGCTCCAGTGCATTTTGGAACTTAGACAAAGATTAAAATGACATCTCAAACTTATGAAGAAAACATGAATTACATAGCTAATTGTGCTAAGTAGTCATCTGGATAAAATTAGGTTAGATTCATACCCATATCATACACTGAGGATAAATTATAAATAGATTAAGGTTCTATAATTTTTAAAACAGCAAAACATGGGGAAAAATTTTATTAAATGAGAGTGAGCAAGGTCATTTTAATGAAGATTTAAAATCCAGAATCTATAAAAAAAAATATGGGTAGATGCTACTACAAGAAAAACAAAATATTTGTTGGCAAGAAAAATTATAAATCACATAAAAAACAAAAATTACCTGGAAAGTATATTTTCAGCCTCTATCGAAGTTAATTTTGGTGATATATTAAGTTTCTCAGTATTATAAGGAAAAGATCTATGATGCAACAGAATATATGTTCAAACAAAAGATTCAAAATAAAATGACATGGAGAAACCCTTCATAACATTACATTTAACAAAGATGTTTTGCATAAGATCTTAAAAAGCACAGGCAACAGAAATAAAAAGAGATAAATTGATTATATCAAGCTAAAAAGATGCTGCACAGCAAAAGAAACCATTAGCAGAATGAAGAGATAACCCACAGAATGGAAGGAAAACAAGGGATTAATAACTAGAGTTATTAATATATATGGAACTCAATTCAATGGTAAGAAAACACATAATCTGATCACAAAGTGGGCAAATGATCTGAACAGACATTTCTCAAAAGAAGACATAAGCATGGCCAAGAAATATGCAAAAAAAAAAATGTTCAACATCACTAATCAGGAAAATTCAAGTCAAAACCACAATGATATATCATTTTACCCCAGTTAAAATGGCTATAATAAAAAACACAAAAGACAAATGCTGGTGAGGATGTGAAGAAAAGAGAATTCTCATATGTATTGGTGGAAATGTAAATTAGTAAAGACATTAAGAAAAACAGTATGAAGTTTCCTCAAAAACTGAACATTAATTACCATATGATCCAACAATCCCACTGCTGGTATGTATCCAGAATAAAGGAAATCAGTAATGTCAAAGAAATATCTGCACTCCCATGTTTATTGCATTCACAATAGCCAAAATACAGAACAACCTGTACAGAACAACCTGAGTGTCCATCAACAAATGAACAGATTTTTAAAATGTGGTATACACAAACAGTAGAATATTATTCAGCTATAAAAAAGGAAATCCTGTCACAGCAACATGAATGAACTGGAGGACAATATATTAAGTGAAATAAACCAGGCACAGAAATAAATTGATCACATGTTTTCACTCACATGTGGAAGCTAAAATTGTTGGTCTCATGGAGGCAGAAGGCACATTGGTGGTTATTAGAGATTAAGAAGTGTAATGAAAAGGGGAGATGAACAGAAGTTACTTAATGGGTCTAAAAATATAGTTAGATACAAGGAATAAGTTACACTGTTCAACAGAATAGTAGGAAAACTGTAATTATTTTACTGCGTATTTCAAAATAGCTAGAAGATTTAGAATGATCCCCAAACAAAGATGTTTGAGGTAATGTATATCCCAGTTACTCAGATTTGATCATTACACATTGTATGCATGTATGAAAATATCACCTGTACTCCATAAATATGTATAATAATTATGAGTTAAAAAAAGAGAAAAAACATTTTGTAAAACATATAAAAATATGCACAACCTCTCTTCATCATGGGAAATTTATAATAAATGTACATGAGAAACCATGTTTTTTCTCTCAGATAAAATGCCAAAAATTACGGAGGTACAGAGGAACAGGCACTCCCACATTGTCAGTGTCTATCAAATCCAAATGACAGAAACTGTGTCAATATCTATCAATACCTGTGACCAAGAAATTCCCTCTTAAGAATTTATCTCTGGATACACTTACACATATAAAATGCATTTACATAATAGGCAGTTCATGGCAACATTTTTGTGATACCATTAAATTAGAAAAAAACCTGCATGTTCATGCACACAATAAAAATTTATGCAGCTGTAAAAATAAATAAATTATATCTCTGCATATATGTGAAACAATCTACAAGGTGTATATATATATATATATATATATATATATATATATATATTTTTTTTTTTTTTTTTTTTTTTTTTTTTTGAGACGGAGTTTCGCTCTTGTTACCCGGGCTGGAGTGCAATGGCGTGATCTCAGCTCACCGCAACCTCCGCCTCCTGGGTTCAAGCAATTCTCCTGCCTCAGTCTTCTGAGTAGCTGGGATTACAGGCACACGCCACCATGCCCAGCTGATTTTTTGTATTTTTAGTAGAGAAGGGATTTCACCATGTCGACCAGGATGGTCTCGAACTCTCGACCTCATGATCCACCCGCCTCGGCCTCCCAAAGTGCTGGGATTACAGGCTTGAGCCACCGCGCCCTTTTAATATAAAAAGGAAACTGGGCTGAGAACAGTGGTTTATACCTGTAATCTGAGCCCTTTGGGAAGCCAAGATAGGAGGATCACTACAAGCCAGGGGTTTGAGACGAGCCCAGGCAACAAAGGAAGATGTTTTCTCTACAAAAACATAAAAAAATAAATAAAAATTTAGCCAGACATGGTGATGTGCACTTGTAGTCCCAGCTACTCAGGAGGCTCAGGTAGGAAGATTACTTGTTCCTAGAAGGTTAAGGCTGCAGTGAGCCGTGATCACACCACTGCACACCAGCCTAGGCAACGCCTTGTCTCAAAAAACATTTTTTTTTTTTTTTGCTTATACATGTCTAAAGCACTATAGTCAAATAGAAATAGCATGTGACACACAAATACAGATTTCATGTATAATTTTTAAGCCTTCTAAAGTTTAATAGTGTATTTTTAACACAGCATATCTATTTCAACATATATGAAAATTATTAATGAACTACTTTGCCACTTGTTCCTAGTAGGTAACATATTACTCAGCACTAGTCTACAGGATAACAAGAAATAAAAGCAGTGATTACAAAACTTGGCAACTGTATGAAAAGGAAAGAGTCATGGGACTAGACATATACCAATTGACTACATTACATATTTAAAAAATAAGTTAATAAATTGAATTTTAAAAATGAAGAATATTGTAAATAACATGTTAATTAATTTAAAATTTAGATAACATGAACAAATTGTTAGCCTACTAAACCTGCTCAAGAAGATATAGAAAAAAATAGCCCCTAATCAGTTAAGAAATTAAATTAGTAGTTTAACATCTCTGCATAAGGAAAAAAAAAAAGACCTGAATGTTTATACTCATGAGAAAAAGAAGGAACATTTTTCTTCTCCCTGTAAGAATAGCATATTCTTGATACCTAAAACTGATTGGTATGAAAGAAGAAAGTAAAGACCAATCTCACACATGAAAATAAATGTAAAAGTCTAAAACAAATTACCAAAAAACAGAAATCAAGCAATATAAAAAGATAATGTACCATTACTACGCTGGGTTTATTTCAGAAATGCAAAGTTGTTTAATACTAAAAATATAAATTGATGTAATTAATCATATTAATGTATTAGTAGAGAGAATTCATATGATCATCTTAGTAGATGCAGAAAAAGGATTTGATGAAATCCAACATTCATTTCACAATTTAAAAAACTTAAAACCACTTGCAAAATTGGGAATAGAATAACACTTCCTTAGCTTGATAAATACTAGCTCCCAAAACCTATGTCTATATAGTAAGCCTTATGGTATAGTGTAGCAACCTATAGTACAGTAAACCTTTATAGTAAATCTATGCAACATAACTTTAGCAGTAAAAATAAGAAACAGGTTAAAAGATGACTTCTTCTACCACATCTATACAACATTATACTGACAATTATTAACAGTGCAGTAGGCAAGAAAGTAAATGAAATATATAAGAATTAGAAAGAAGAACCAGGGTTATTTTTTTGTTGTTGTTACAGTGTCTAGATAACTATTTAGAATGAATGGGGAAAATTAGCAGATTTCTAAATTTAAAAAAAAAAAACAACAAATTTCTATATGTCAGAAACTTACAGCTAGAAAATATAATTTAAAAAAATACATCAATTGCTCTATGATCAAAAAATATAAAATATCAAGAAATAAATCTAACAAAGTATGCATAATAAATTACTTGAGAATTTTAAAAAATATTTTTGGTCACTAAAGAAGACAAATAATTGGAAATATAAACATTGTGTTCAGTTATTGGAAGATTAGTCCAAAGATTCTAAATTGATTTATAAATTTAACTGTATTTCTAATATTTGGTTGATGTTTTTATTGAAATGACCATTAACTTATATCTCACACAAAAATGAGAGCTACATTCAACTCCAGGTACACTGAAGATGTAAATGTAATAAACAAGGCAATAAAACTTATAAAAACAATATAGGAAAATAGCTTTATGACATCACTGTGAAGGAGAATTTCTTAACCAAGGGGAAAAAAACAACAAGCCACAAAGGGAATGATTGATTAATTTGACTTCATTTAAATTAAGAATTTTTGTCTTTAAAACAACATAAAGAAAGTGATGTATTCCAAAAAGTGATGTCCAAAGGTGCTATATGGGCTGCTAGTGGCTGACTAAGATCATTTATGTATCTAACTTTTGGAGAATACATAAATGATCTTAGCCAACCACTAACAGCCCATATAGCATCTTTGGACAAATTAGGAAAGACATCATTAATTTTTTTTGTTAGTATAGTTTTGTAGAAGTTGAACAGTTCTAATTGGGAAGCCTTCCAATGTCTCAGTAGACATGTCTCTGGCTTCATATTCCTTCATCCCCACACTCTCACTTAATTACATGTATACACACCCTTGCCTTCAACCAGATTCTATGGCACACATACCAGCAATGCACACACTTCATGCCCTCTTTTGACCTCCTGATGAGGCCATCATTGTAGGCAGAGGTAGAAATCAAGCCTCCAAAATTGGAGACACTATAATAAAAACTCAAATGGATCAAAAATTTAACTGGAAAATCTGAAACTGTAAAACTGCTAGACTAAAAAAAAAAAAAAAAAAAAAAAAACACTGTCATTGATCTAGACGATGTTTTTTTTGGATATGACCCCAAAAAGCACTGGCAACAAAAGCAAAAATAGACAAATAGGCAAATGGGAGTCCATCAAAACAAAAAGCTTCTTCACAGCAAAGGAAACAATCAACAGTGTGAAGGGACAATCTATGAAATGGGATAAAATATTTGCAAACTATACATCTGATGAAGGGTTAATATGCAAAATGTGTAAGGAACTCAAACAATTCAATAATAATAAAATAAAAATCCAATTAAATAATGGCAAAGGACTTGAACAGACATTTTTCAAAAGAAGACATACACATGGCCAACATCTACACCAAAAAATGTTCAACATTACTAATCATTAGGGATATGCAAATTAAAATCTCAATGAAGTATCACACCTGTTTGATTGGCTATTATCAAAAAGGTGAAAAATAACAAATGCTGGCAAGGATGTGAAGAAACGGGAACCTTTGTACACAGTTGGCAGGAATGTAAATTGTATTTACAGAAAACAGTATGGAGTCTTCTAAAAAAATTAAAAATAGAATGACCACATGATACAGCAATCTCACTGCTGGGTATATATCTAAGGGAAATTAGGTCAGTATGTCAAAGTGATATCTACACTCCCATGTTCATGGCAGCACTATTCACAATAACCAAGATATGGTATCAGCTTAAATTTCCATCAATAGATGAACAGATGTTTTAAATGTGGTATGCATACATAATAATTACTGTTCAGCCTTAAATACTGCCCTTTACAACAACATGGATAAACCTGAAGTATGTTATGTTAAATGTGCCAGGCACAAAAATACAAATATTGCATGATCTCACCTATATGTGGAATCTAAAAGAATAGAACTCAGAAGCAGAGGGTAGAATGGTGGTTACCAGGGGCTGGTGTGGTATGGTGGGATGGGGTTAATTGAGGAAATGTTGGTCAAAGGATACAAAATTTCAGTTACACAGAAGAAATAAACTCAAGAATTTATTGTACAACTTGTTGACTATAGTTAATAATATGTATTATACACTTGAAAATTGGTGAGAATCAATTTTACATGTTCTCATCATAACAAAATAAGGGTGAGAGGTAATGCTTATGCTAGTCAGCTTGATTTAGCCATTCCTCAATGTCTAAATGCATATTTTCAAAACATCATTTTGTAAACAATAAATATATATATATATATAGTATTTGTTTGTCCATTAAAAATTTTTAAATAATGAAAACTGGCTACAGTAGAGTATAAGTAGGCCTAAATAGAGGCATGCAAATTGATTGAGTCATAACAGGAATATACTGAATGACGGATTCTGACAGGAGCAGCAGGGGGAGACTTCCATGACAGAATTGGATCTTGGAGGATAAGAATTTTCAATCATATTCCAGGCTCAGGGAATGCTATGAATAAAGACTTGGTTCTGAGAATACTAGAAATATTATGAGTAGTTGAGCATGATGTTGTATACAGTAGGTAGAAGACTAGTTGGTAAGAGTGCTGGGAAAGAAATTTATAGCCAGATTATTAAGCGTCTGAGTGCTATGTGAAAAAAATATAGAGCCAGAGAAGACATTGATTCTGAGGAAAACATGTGGACAACAGTTTTAAACAAATGCCCACTGAGCCTAGTACAACCGTAGGCAAAACTGTGGACAAAAAATTGTATGAATAAGGTATGTTTTTTGGTTGTTGTTGTTGTTTTGAAGAAAAGCAAAATGTGGAAGTTTTAAGGCCCGCAGTCACTATTGATGTCTACCCCATTTCACACACATGCTGACTTTAAGGGCCCGTGTTTCAGTGCTTCTCTGAGAACTTCCTCTAGTGCTACAAGAATTTATGCAGCTCATGCACAGGGCTGCCTAGATGTGAAAGATTTAATGTTGCCGCAAGGAAAAACTTCAATAAAGTATGAGACAGAAATCTGTGGATAAATACTCCACTTCCCTACCTATGGAGGGAAAATTCTGAGGCAAATTCTAAATGATTTCTGAGATCCTCCTCAGTGGAACTGAGACCCAGTTGTTCATGGTATTAATTCATCCATTAAGGTACAATGTATGATATTTCTCCCTTGTATTTCATTTCCCCACTCCATCGCTAGTACTTCCTGAGATCATTTTCAAATAAATTCTCTGCACCCCTTCCTCAGAAAAATTGGAAGCAGGAGAAAGAAGCAATAGAAATGACTTCAGGTGAAGCCCAGAGCTCAGTAAATGCTCTCATAGTGTTTGCTTTCCCAAGTATGTATATGATTATTTGTAGTAGCTGTGTGTACTCCTGAGGGACTTTTAAGGGACTGGCTCTCCCTCACTACTTCAGGACCAGGCCCTGCCTGCACATTAACATAATTGAACAAACATGAATGGTGTGTCTTTAGATCTGCCATCTTGTGTAATATATAACCAATCCTGTATGTCCACAATATGTATGTTCACAATATGCTGCCCCTGCAAACCTCTTATCAATCAAGAAAAATGCAAACAACCTAAGAGAAAATGGGCAAAAGACATGAGCAGGCACCTTACAAAAAGGAAAATGCCCAATGAACATCTGAAAATGTGCTAAATCTCATTAGTAACTAGGAAAACGAACATATCACAATTCTAGTTCACACCCATTGATTTGACAAAATTAAAGCTTATTAAATTTTTGCAAGGCTACGGCATAATGGGAGTACCAATGGTAGGAATGTAAACTGGTACATTCACTTTGGAAAATCAGGAAAACAACATGCTCATACCTTAAGATTCAGCAATTTTATTTGTAGATATAAACCCTTGCCCATGAGCACCAGGACAATGTTTAAGAATGCTCATTGCAATGCAAATTATAATACCAAATAACTAAAAATTGGAAGAAGTTTCATTGAGCAGTAGAAAAATGAGAAGTCTGAAAATGATGCTGCATAGTGCCAGCCTTCTATCAGGGTAAGGCTTTGAAAGGTCTCACTCTGAACTTTCTCTACAGGGTGATAAGTCCATGCAGTTAAAGCTAGAGAATATGTGCCACCCTCATATGCTCAGGGAAATTGTCATTTTTTAAAATCCCAAGACTGCTTCCATGGCCTGTGCTGACATTTGTACATGTCTGAATCAAGGTGAATAATGCTGCTTAATAACCTGAGAAATTATCAAGGAGTGGCTCTTTGGTGAAATCCAGGAGGGTGGGCTTAGATAGAGCTTAGAAGGTCCCATTGTGGTGGACATGGATGTGCCTAGGAGATGCAGAGAGAACACAGAGGAAGCAGGCCATGGAGACCAAGGGCCAGGTGACAATCTTCCTATGTCTCCATGCTTTTGGTGAGGAAGTCTAACATTCTAAATTTAAACCCAGTCTTCCAGTTCCTATGAAGGCATATTTGCCAAGAAAGTATAATAGAAAGTTTATTACTTAGTAGCTTGACTTACAAATTTCAAATATTAGGTTAGATGGTATGGAGGTCTCCATTTGTATCCCTGCCCTAGGCTCTGAAAAGACAGCAACGGGCCTGATTGTGAAAAGTAAAAAGAGACACTTTGATGGAGAATTATAAGCAAGTTCATTATGATCATTCAGTATGTCACAAACAACATAGTGATCACATTAATTGAATAAAAATATAGAAATTATAGAAAATAATAATAGAATAAATCACTATCAAATATATAAACTCAAGAAATCCAAATGTTTTCACCTGAGTATCTCTCCAAAACTTATCAGAAATATTAAGAAATTAGACATAGTTGAGCAATTACACACAGTTGAGCAATTTCACATGAAAATAAGTTCTGTGAATTTGACTATACAGCTTTCATTGTGTATTAGATACTGTATTGAAATCTCTTCATATTCAATTTCAGAGGTAAAAACATGAGTCATTAGCTCAAGCCAAGAAATGTGCAATATCCAGTCTCCAATTTACCCATTTTTTAAATTTCAAAGTCATAAGGTCTTAAAAATTCTATTTGGTTCATAAAAGGTGACCATTATTTCAATTCAACATCTCCACTACCCTTATGGGAAAAGTAACTTTGCCATCATAGACTTATTATTTTTTTAATCGACATACACCATGTACATTTTTATCATGTATAACATGTTTCAGTGTATGTATGCATTATGGAATAAATATAGCTAATTAACAAATGTGTTGCCTCAAATAGTTATTATTTTGTTATGAGGGCACTTATCCATTCTTTTCACATTTTTCAAGAATATGATGTCATCATTGACTATAGTCACACTGCTATAGTTCTTTTGAATTTATTTCTATCTAACTGTAATTATGTATCCTTTGACCAACATATCCCCATCACTCCCTTCTCCCTAACCACCCAGCCTCTTGTAAACAGCTCCTACTATAGATTTTTGACTCAGAAGCTCCTACTATAGATTTTTGTTTGATAATCACCAGTGTTCATCCTAAATCTTGGGTTACATCACACACACAAACATACTGCAAAATATTTCTCCAAGTTCTAGGCACATAAGTCACCAATCGATCTAAACATATGAAATCCAAATACAGATAAATGGTGAATGATGGCAAATATGAATGAGCTTTTGCTTTAATAAGCACGAGAGAACAAAAAGGAAATAATAGATGTTTCAGCATTGCATTGGAAGGGATTTATAAAAATCATCTATTCACAGCCCAGTTCCTGACATTCACTCATCATCCATCTCCTCACCTAGAATAAATTGCAGATGCCTGCTTGTAGTATAGTCTTGAAACTTGGTACGAGCTCAGTGGTAGACATATGTTAAATAAATCAATGAATCAATAAATCAGTTAATCAATGGGCAAATAGATTTTATTTCTTAAATTCACTTGCTAGTTCTCAATTAGCGTCTTTTTATTTATTTTAGGCTATGAGCACATTAATTAATGCTTCTTACAGCTGCCATATTTTTCCCTTAATTCTTGTTTTGGTGTTTCCCTTTCATTTTTTTTCTCATTTAAAGCATTTTCATATATAAAATTTTGAAGAGCTTAAAGTGAAATGTCAATCTGAATAACATTGTCATGGCCTACCACCACATTTATCCTTTTTAAATAAAACTACTGCCATTCAATAATATATTTTATTAATAGTATCTTAAATAATATTTCCTTTTAAATTTTATTTTATTCTAGATTTAGGGTGTACATATGCAAGTTTGTTACATGGCTGTATTGCATAATGGTGGGTTTTGAGCTTCTTTCTAGTCCAATAGCCTATCACCCAAGTAATCACCGCTGTATACATAGGTAACTTTTTAACCCTTACCTACAAGAAATCTTTATTTTACTTTCTTTTCATTGTTTTATATGATACAAACTAGATTGTGATCATATTAATTGAATAAATGAATAGAAGACAATAATGGAAAAAGTAAATCACTCATAATGATATCGTCTCAAGAAATTCAAATATTTTCATCTCTCTGGGTACCTCTGCAACCCTTTCATCAAAAAAATTAACCTTGGTGGGGTACAGCAGCTTACTCCTGTAATCCCAGCACTTTGGGAGGCCAAGGCAGGTGGATCACCTGAGGTCAGGAGTTCAAGACCAGCTTTGCCAACATGGTGAAACCCCTTCTCTACTAAATATATAAAAATTAGCCAGGTATGGTGGCAGATGCCTGTAATCACAGCTACTTAGGAGGCTGAGGCAGGAGAATCGATTGAACCCGGAAGCAAAGGTTGCAATGAGTGGAGATCGTGCCACTGGGCTCCAGCCTGGGCAGCAGAGTGAGACTGAGACTCCTCAAAAAAAAAAAAAAAAAAAAAAAAAGATTAACCTTTTGTTCCCAATGGTTTTACTTAGTAGGCCAAATCTGCACCAAGTTTCATCTTGGAAGGACAAATCACAATTTTCAAATGTTTCTAATGGAGCAACATATTCATGTATCCAGAGGTAGATAGTATAACACCTAGCTTTACCACTTTTTTTTTTTTTTTTTTTTTTTATGATGGAGTCTCACTCTGTCACCCAGGCTGGAGTTCAGTGGTGCAATCTTGGCTCATTGCAACCTCTGCCTCCTGGGTTCAAGTGATTCTTCTGGCTCAGCAATCCTGAGCAGCTGGAATTACAGGTGCATACCACCATGCCCGGCTAATTTTTGCAATTTTAGTAGAGACAGGGTTTCACCATGTTGGTCAGGCTGGTCTGAAACTCCTGACTTTGTGATCCACCTGCCTCAGCCTCCCAAAGGGCTGGGATTATGGGTGTGACCCATTGCTCTTCTTCTGAGTTGGAGTGCTGTGCTATTTGCCAAGAACTGACAATGAAGAGGAAAATAGCAAGAGGTTCCTTGAGAAAGGACAGAGGGGAAAGCTAACTAAAAAAGGAAATCAAAACTAAGAACTCTCGAGAAAAAGACTTGTGAAGTTAATAGTGTTCCATTACTATGAGTTGAAGTTTAAAAAACAGTGAATACTTCAGATTTCCATAAACAAATGCATAGCAGTATCCTATCCTGGCAGATCCAACTATTAGGTAAGTAATTAACCTTCAGATTGTCAGAACCAATACTCAGTAATCATCACTGTATCTCCAGTGGTATAAACCCCAAAGAAAAACATAATTCGTGTTGCTGTCACTCTCATTTGTGGCCCCAAATCATGGACAGAAAATTCTTTCCTGCTTCTTTTTCAACACAGAATGCTGCCTATGAAATGTATTTGTGCAGAATAATAAGCCAACTGAAATGTCTTCTGAATGATACCATTTCAGAGTCCAGATTTAGGTACCACATTATTGCGTATTGAAATTCAATTCGTATGTGTTACTGATCAATGGAGACATTGTCCAAATTCCTGTGGTTGGTTGACATACATTCAAAATAACTATCGTGGGATTCATAGGAACACCAAACTGATAGTTGACCTCCACTATATTGAAGTTATGAGTTCTTAAGCATCATTTCTCACCATGTACATTTCTCAGTTTCACACAATAAAAAAATCACAAATCCTCCAATTTTCTATATAAACTTGTTCTCCACCCTTGATATAGAGGAAGTTGAATAAATAAAACCTCTTTACTTGCTTAGAATAAACCCATCAGTTATCTGGGGCAAAAAATTATAAGACAATTATGTTGTTTTCTTAATATACACAAAAACTATAAAATGAATATTTTCCTCTAAAAACATCATGAATTTTCTTAGTTTTAACTAACATTTTCTTCTTTTTAACTAACATGTTGATATGGTTGTGATCCTTCTGTATATATGCACAGAAATATGCTGCTATTAGTTACATGAGGATTACTAGTGCAATCTGTATGGCTTTGTCTTACCTATTAACATATTCATAGTGATTAAGCTTAAATAAATCAGCACAAAAAAGCTTTACCTTTTAGGGCAAATGTGTCTACCTCACAGAATCAATAATGTATTATTAGTGTGTCTAACAGACTTTCTACCTAAATACTGATTCTGTTACCACTTTTCAAAAAGAACATATAAAAGGTTTGTTTGTTCATTTTTCTCTAAAATATTTGTCTCATATTGGTTCCTTTATTAAGTTACATTCCCATCTTAAGATATTTCAGACACATTGACCCCACCAATATATATAGAACCACAACAGAAAATGAATATTTAGTAATAAATGCAACATGAAAAAATTTTAAAGATTTTAGTTAACAGGCAATATTTTAAAAATTTTATTTCTTCTTTGGAAGATAACAAGAGCCACATATTTGATTCGAAAAATGATTTGAGGGTAAGAAAAGGCTTGTTTTATCTTGCCTGAGTAATAGATTTTTTTCTTTTGCTGAATTCTCTGCGTGAATAACAAGAGTGGCAGCCATTTTCTCCCAGCTCAACATCAAAACCCCTTTCATCTGCTGTCTAAATGCAAACAAAGCAAACCTTCCACCAGGCCTTTCTTTCCAGATAAATTAAAACTCTCATGTCCTGGGGCCTAAATCAAGCCTACAGGCCTTCCCTAGATAAATCCGCTCTCAACCTGAAATCTTCTTGCCACACGTGCTCCTTGTAAGATAATTTCGCAGTAGCTAATCAATAATGCAACAGTAAATTGCATTTAAATAAACATTAGCAGCCCCTCTTAATGAATAAAACCTCATCTGCAATTTGTCAAAGTCAGAAATATTGGACTCTTTTGATATTCATTAGAATATTGGAAATTGGAGCTTTGACAGGTTTTATGTACATTGCAATTACCATTCTGTGGGGGTTGGGGGGGGGGTACTAAAAAAAGGCTTACTTTTATACATTCCGGACGGAATATCGTGGAACATACAGCAGGTTTCTAGACTGAAATTCATATGTCTGCTACCACCCTGGTTAAAAATATATTGAGATAATCCTGCTTTCCATTGCAAATTATGAGGCAACCAAGTTGTATGTACCTCATTTGAATTTTCTGACTTTAGAAGAAAAAAAAGTAGAAATCTTTATTCTGAAATGATGAGGAAGAAGAAAACTACTCTTGATTTGATATTGCGTATATCATTATTTTTGTATTTCAGTGAAGAAAGTCATTATTGCTAAGGAATTCTAAAATAATTATAGAAATTAAGAATAATCATTGGCTTTCAGACCTAATATTTTAAATTTTTAAAAATACAAAAATGTATATTTTAATATAGATTATGAATGTTATGTCAGGCTGAATAAGTATAATTCACTGACACTCTCTTCTATTATTCTACAGAATGCTCCCTTAAGAAAAGAGAATGACTATTATTTAAAAAGTGTTTTAAACAGAACTAAACAAAATTCTAAGACATATGTTTGAGCTATGCTGTGGGAGAGAGAACATAAAGTTACATCTATTTCTTGTCATATTTTGAGTTATTCTGTAATATTTTAAAAAATTGATATTATTTTCTACATCCTAAATATATTATGTCTTATAGGTCCAGACTAGAACACTCACAATCAAAATTAACATCATTTTAAAACTATGAAAATAATGCTTTCTATTTTATAAAAATTCCAAAGCAATTAGCATGGGAACAAAATGGAAAAATACTATAACATAAATATTTGCTTGAAAAAGGAAGCTGTCATTTGGAAATATCATTAGAAACAATGACATTCTAAATTTATATATTCTTTATATAATGTTATCAGGGTAAAGAAAGGGAATTATTATTTTACAGATGAAAATTTTGCATGTCAAAGGCCAACCAATCAGTCAGTGTTATACCTAAGCACTAGTCTTCAAAGTACACAATCAGTTCTTATGCCATTTCCGCAGTTCTCATAACAAATAAACATTTGAACAAATGACCAAAATAGGCTGATAAAAAGAAATTAAGCCTGAGAATGCAAAACTAAGTCAGCACGGTCGTTTCAAGCCTATAAAAAACAGCTTTTGAAACATTCACACTTTCATACAGCTAATTATTGGTAAGGACAACTCTAAATAATATGTTCAAAAGGATTTAAACATGAGAAAATGGTTAGTTATCTAATTTATTGACCTTTCTATAAGTCTCAACTCACAGGGGCAGGTATTCCAACATACCTGCTGAGGACCCAGTGGCATTCGATATGCCAAGCATCAGAAAGTATGCCTACTGCAAGAAACAGGCATCACAGAAACATCTGCTAATGTTTACCTCACTCAAAGTTTAAAAGCAAATGCAGATGCAGAACCCAGAAAATCTTACGATGGGAAACAGGTATAAGCTAGTCAAAAGTATGGGCCTTGTTTCAATTAGTTGTGGCCTTCTTATCTCCTAGAAAATAAAAATAGAACAAAACTTACCACATCACACAAATTTGAAGCTCCATTCAAGACTACATTAAAATAACTTAGGAAGTCACTGTAACAAAGTAGTTATTAGGAATATCCCGATCCTTGACTATTGAGAATGGAAGTGACCTAAAAGATGTGTGCTTCTATTAAAAATGTAGAAACATATTATATTCAAAAACCCACACATTTTAAATGTTACAGCTAAACTCAGACTCTTAGGAGGAAACACTGAAGCAAATCTTAGGGAACTTGAAAAAGACAATCTATTTCTTTTTTTGGCTGGTGCTTTTGCTGTTCTTAGATAAAACAACAAAAGCACAAGCCAAGAAAGAAAGAAATTTGACCTATCTAAAAACTTTTGCATGTTGAAGGGCTATCATCAAGAAATTGATAATATAAACTATAAAATAGAAGACAATATTACAAATCAAAACAAGAATAAGTAAAGAACACAACTCAATGTTTAAAAACAAACAAACAAATAATCCAGTTAAAACATGGGTAAAATATTTAAATGGACTCTTGAATAGAGAGAAGATACATGAATGGCCAATAAGCATATTAAAGGAATCTTAACATCATTTGTCATCAGAACAATACACAACAAAAATCACAATGCAATACCCTTTTGCATTGCTAGTTTGAGTCTAATCAAAAAGAAGAGTAATGACAAGTGCTGGTAAAAATGTAGAGAAAGTGAAACCCTCAGACATTGCTGCTTGGAATGTAGATGCTGTGGACATTTTGACAATTCCTCAAAAATTTCAACATGGAGTTATCATATGACCCAGAAATTCTGCTTCTAGGTATACCCAAGAGAAATGTAAACATATTTCTTTTTTTTAACTTATTTGGAGCATTTTTAAAAAATTTGTACACAAATGCTCACAGCAGCCTTATTCAGAATAGCTAAAAAGTGGAAACAACTCAAATATCAACTGAAGAATGTGTAAACAAAAGCTAGTATGTTTATATTATGAAATATTATTCAACAATAAAAATAAATGAAGTACTGATATATGTTACAATATAGATCAGGTGTCCCCAAACTTTTTACACAGGGGGCCAGTTCACTGTCCTTCAGACCGTTGGAAGGCTGCCACATACTGTGCTCCTCTCACTGACCACCAGTGAAAGAGGTGCCCCTTCCTGAAGTGCGGCAGGGGGCCGGATAAATGGCCTCAGGGGGCCACATGCGGCCCGTGGGCCGTAGTTTGGGGACACCTGATACAGATGAACCCTGAATATATTATACTAAATAAATCCAGACACACACACACACAGAAAAAAATACATATTGTATAATTCCATTTATATGTTCCATCCAGAGTAGGCAAATCCATACAGACAGAAAGTAGGTCAGTGGTTTACAGGGGCAGGATGGAAGGGGAAATAGGAATGGGTACTAATGGGTACAGGGTTTCTTCAGGGAGTGGTGAAAATATTCTAAAGTTAGATTACTATAAGGGTTGAACAACTCTGTGAGTATCCCAAAAACCATCAAATTGAATATTTGTAAAGGGTGAATTTCATGGCATGTGAATTTCATGGCATCTCCATAAAGCTATGATTAAACACACACACACACACACACACACACACACACACACACACACACACACGGAGTGGGGGAGGGGCTACATTAAAGTTATTTCTTAATTCAGAAATTGGTTAGACACTCGGCTTTTCCATTCATCAGCTGGTTCACTCCGGGGATGGAGTCTTTTATTAGTAATGAACCTAGAGTCCTTAGGATCTGGTCAATTATAAGTATTCAAGATACAAGAACATAGCAGTTAAAAGTGTGGACTCAGCAACCAAACTGAATGAAACCCTGGCTGAATTACCTAGAAGTTGTCTGTCCTTGGCCAAGTTATTAATCATTCTGTGCTAAAGCGTTCTCATCTGTAAGATGGAGATAATAAGAAGTATCTGCCTCATGGGAGTTGTCACGAGTTCTAATTGAGTTAATGTAAGTAAAGTGCTGGGAGCACTTGAGATGTTTAAGGCATCAGTATCTGAATGTCAAAGGGGTAATAATTTCTCAAAATTCCTCAATTGCCCCAGCACTATAAATTCTAAATGATAACTATTAGATCATAATGGTTATACTCAGCCGTGAAGACTTTAAATAGAGACATTAGAAAGTCGTATTTGCTGCAATATAGAAATGTAAACAAGTGATATTATGTTGAGACGTAAGTCTTTGACAAAGTCTGGCCTATCTATGGATAGTGTGTTCATATGAACAATAGCGAGGGGGCCCTGTGCAAGGATGAAGAAAGTTTGATTCAGGCATGGAAAATTAATTTTAATGGAAACAATTATTCTGCAATTATGTGTTTAAAATGCTAGAATTTCCTTAAATTTACCCTTCAAAACTAACAGCCTAGCTCATTGTGGGTGTTTGATTAAAATGTTAAAAAGTAATGCACACATAATTTTTCAAAATCATTTAACTTGTTCAGTTTAATTTTTCAGTCCCAAATACAGCTTGTCTCAGTATTGGAGAAAGACCATTTTGATCATTTACTTATAAACAAGATATTCTCATATACTATTCATACTAATGATACAAATCAGAATGAAACACTTATTTTGTTATTCCCCCAATAAGAAAAAAAAAGTAGAGGAAGGAAAGAGGAAAGGTTGAGGAAGTTCATATGGCTTATAAGTGGCTAGGTCAGCAGTCAAAACTGTCATCTGTTAAATCATAGACCTAATGTCTCTTTGTTGACCAAGGATCTCACACTTTTTCAACAAAAGTAACTACTTACAACAAAACTATGACAGTATCATGGATCACACCTATCACATGACAGAAAATTTCTTTTTATATCTGCTGAGATAAAACAAAGACAAAATGCTATATAAGCTTTGTAGCACTATTAAGTTATATTTTATTAATTATATCCACTTTCTATATATATTTGAAAAATTTAATAATAACATGTGCAATTAATTGTACAGAGTAGGCTACTATGGCTTCTGCCCATTCAAAACTCTCTTCATAATCCTCTGGTGATTTTCTCCATCTATCTTTCATGTAAAGGAACTGCTATCAGCTCACTGTTTGAGTTTTGATTGACTTTATTTAAAGGACTGTAAGCAGCTACACTTAAAATAGCCCAAGCAGAAAGGTAGCTTGGGATAGTGTTTTTAACCACCACATATGAAACCTTAATGCACCAGTAGGTGATTTAAGAGTTGATAGGCTAATAAATAAAGAAGAAATAAGAGAATTAGCCTGCTTTTACTTTTCAGTCCTTAATGAATTAAGGAATCTAGGCAATGTTCATCAATTACTCCTAATGGACAAATAGTCAAATATGTGTGTTTCCTAATAAAGTGATGTTAATACAATCAACCAATAGAAAAATTCTTAAATTAAAAAAAAAAAAAAGTTGATACAGCCAGCTAAGCTGTCTGGGAAATGTCCAAAATGAAGCCATTGTATAGCCTTTTCCCTGAGATTTGGGTTAACTACGTTTATTTGTGGCTTCCAAATGACTCCCAGCCTAGAGGATACCTAAGAATTGACTGTGTAAACTTCAATAGAGAAGGAAAGAAACAACAGTTAAGTATTCAGCATAGCAGGTGAATCATATACCTTTTATAATATGAGTCTGGCATGGCTACTCTGTTTTTACCGTTGAGGAAACAGCCTTGGTAGGTTTTAGTAGTTTTCCTTCAATGACACAAGTCATACAATGCAAAACAAGGATTCTAACCAAGCCAGCTATACCTGACTCTAAATCCCATGATCTTTCTGCAATCCCATGCTGCTCTTCAACAAATCCATCTGTAAGGGAACACACAAAGTAACTTTCTAAGGCCACCTACAGTTCTCCAAAATTGAAGCCAACTTGAAATCACAGTTGGGTGACTTCAATAAAGGTATCTAACTACTTCTTCCTAGAGCAAGAAAAAATAATTCCCCAAGGATTGTCAAGGCTAGATTACAGAATGTGACTGAGAGTTTAAGACTTGGCCTCCTGTATGAAGTTCAGTAATTGAATGTCTTGGATGAACTCACTTAACTTTTGGGTACTGCAGTTTTCCGAGCTATGAAATGAGAATTGCCAAATGAAAATTTTGGACCTTCAAATCTTCACTAGGTAATACAGGAAAGCTTTGCCATATGAAATCCCATGAATTTCTATAAGAACCATAAGGATAAATATAAGACACACACACACACACACACACAAAAACTGCCTTAATATGATCTAAGTATCTTGTAAAGGGAGCATTTTAAAATTTAACTTAAAGATAAGGAATTTCTGTTTTAGGGTGTTATGATTAATTTATCATTTAGACTAAGTTGCTTTGTTCCTATAATTTATGTCATTTAAACAATGACATATTATATATAGTTCAATTACCATGAAGAAAATAAACATTTTGACCAACAAAAGTATATGCTTATCTCTCTTTGACCAATAAAACTTTTGTTTCTGAAAACATTTATATCACATGTAGTGGTATAAATTTTGAAGTTCAAAATCTGTAATAGAAGCAACTTTAAACATAGTTACAAGTAATTTTAAGTATCAATTCGTGATGAACTTAGCACTTTATAATATTGGTTTTTGTAGAACTCGAATCAATGATAATCTCAGAGCTAACGAAAGGGCTGCTAATGTATAGGTGGTCCCAGAAGAGCAGTATAGATCTACCCTTAGTATAGAGAAGTACCTGTATCTGCCTTTAGGAAACTAAATTTATCATCCTTCCAAGCCCTTTTATGGGAAGAGGAGAGCTTTTGTTCCATCTGCTTTTTCTCACATGTATATTAACCAGTTCTTTTTGTCTACAAATTGCTAGATTGAGTAATTTTGGTTGTACTTGGAACTAGCTACTAACAAATTGACATTGCTACTGAGTGACAAGATAAATGAATTACCAAGGGAAATGTTCCACTCCCAAATTTTTTTTAAATACTGCGTCAGTATACTCCTGTAAAACAGTATTATGCACAATAATGAGAATTTATTGAGATGCAAATAATTTTCCAGACATACAGAGTTTCCAGGGTCACTGGGTATTCACATAACTGTATCAGTTTATTTTAATCTCCCAAACATCTTGGTGAATCCACCTAAATTCCACTTAAAGTACATAATATATCTTCTTGCCCAAGTTTTCTTATTCCGAATGTTATCCCTTTTGAGAGGAAGCAGGCATTTGGTGAACAGAGTTCTTGAGAGAGAGCAAAGCAGTCTCTTCGGGGATTCTCACTAGAGGAGCCTCCAGGGAACAGCCGGGGAGACTATGGCCCTGAAACAGACCGGGACAGCTGGCAGGCTCTCTTTTCTCTTCTGTTGACTTTTATCTTTCCATGCAGGGTGACATTCCCCACCCCCACATCTTCCTTTTCTCAGAAATCTTTTTAATCCTCTCTTATAATGCCTGCCTCTTTGGTGGGACACAACTTTTCTACCCTTCTATCAGCACCTACAGGAGCCGGGGATTCTGCTTTCACCTGTTTAAAAGAACCTAAACACTTTAAGGTTTGTGGACCCCAATTACCACGGACTATCCTGACAATCCCGATAGCCTTTCTATATGTTCTATAGGTTGTTCTCAAACTGTCCCTTTCTCCATTTCACTTGTCCTTAAAATTTCCAGATGGATAAATACGGAACTTAGAATCTGATCTCTTATTTTTTAAAAAGAAATCAAATACTTTTCTTGGGTAACATTCTCAATTCAATAATCAATTGAAGAAAGGGGAAGTATTTTATGAAGATTCAGTTGAAAATACTTGTTTTTTTTCCATTTTCTAACACAAACTTTTTGAATACATTATTTTGTTAGTCTCATTTTTGATGAGTTACAGTCATATTTCATTATTGGTTTGCTAGTTAATCACTTACTAACCAAAGTTTTTAAAGAAATTGGCACCATTAAATATATCTTCATAATAGAAGGCATTCTCCTTTCGGGTTAGGGCTACTTATTTATTTACGCAGGGTCTCTTTGTGCATATAGTAATGGTGAAAAAACAAAAACATAACCAACCAGCACACAGATTGATGGCCATTCTTTCTTTAATTCGCACTAGGCTAAGCTTGTCATCGTTTTTAATTTTTGATTAATAAACACATATTTTAAATATTTATTAATATTTATAGTATTTATATAATAAACAAATATTATAAATGTATATTCCAATAAACAATATTGGGAGTATAAGAAAAATTACAATGAAAGAGAATATTCAGTAAGAATAGCTTTACTTTTTAATCAAATTATTTCACTCTGCTGGACCTCAGTTTACTCATATGAGAAGTAGGTGGTTGCATGAATTGATTTCTTTTTTTTTTTTTTTTTTGAGACAGAGTTTCGCTCTTGTTACCCAGGCTGGAGTGCAATGGCGCGATCTCGGCTCACCGCAACCTCCGCCTCCTGGGTTCAGGCAATTCTCCTGCCTCAGCCTCCTGAGTAGCTGGGATTAGAGGCACGCGCCACCATGCCCAGCTATTTTTTTATATTTTTAGTAGAGACGGGGTTTCACCATGTTGACCAGGATGGTCTCGATCTCTTGACCTCGTGATCCACCCGCCTCGGCCTCCCAAAGTGCTGGGATTACAGGCGTGAGCCACCGCGCCCGGCAGCATGAATTGATTTCTAAAGTCCACTTCTGATTAGGAGATGAGTCTCAGCCTAAGCATCAGAAATGATTCCTTTTGCTATTTGACCGTGACTTAATATGAATAAGGAATTGTGTCTCTAAACATAGTTAAAATAGCATTTGAAATGGTCTTTCACAACACTTGAATAATAATATACTAAAATCTTAAATACACTGGCAATTTGATGAATTCAAATATTAATAAGTTTTTAGCTCTAAGGAAGCTTCTATATAATATTTCCAAGAGGAAATTAGGGTGAGGGATTCATTGGTTTCTCCTGGATACTAAGAAAATGGGTCTACACTCATCTCTAGCAGTGGAGTCTCATACCTATGCGAGATATAGATTTACAGGTCTGCATTGCAATGTCTTACACAGGACCTTTCACACTCTACTAGGATGAATGTCTTTGGAATTAGGCTGTTAGAACAAAGATATGTTTTCTCATTTATTTGTTGCTTTAAATGAGAAACAAAGAAAAAAGGAAAGAAAAGGAAGAAGGAAAAGGAAAACTTTTAGAGGGTAGATAAGTGTAGAAACTATTTCAAATCAGATACTCCTTTTATCTTTAATAACAGTTTCTCCTTGAACCATAAGCTTTAGTGTATCTAGGATGTCCTGAGGTTACCAGGACACAAAATTTCCTCTAAGCCAATTATAACTCCCAATCCTGATTAACTGAAAGAGGTCAGATACTAACAACCTTCTTTATCTAGTTCTACAAACACCTTAGAATAGCTAACAAATGTATTCACTTTAGAGTGATGAATTTTTTTTTTAGTAAATTTTATGACTTATTAATTAATTAGTACTTATTTTATTAAGCATATTTATTAAAATTCCTATGATAAAAGAACTTTGAAAAGAGGTTTTTATTAAAATAAAGAATAAAAATGAAGTGTCTGGAAAAGTTTCTTCATTCTAAGCTTTGATGTGTTTGTTCTTAATGTAAAGGAATAAATGAAAAATATTCTTTTGCAAGGTCTAAATGTTTCTTAAATTATCTGTGAATATAAGACTATGATAAACTTGCATAATGTTGTATAGGTGTCAAAAACAATATATTTCATACAGTAAACAACATAAAGGTAAATTATTAATATGGTTAATAACATAGCTACAGGACATGTTTGCCTGCATTACTTAGCCTTACATAGGAAGGTCTTGCTAAATTATTTACCCAATGTCATCAGTTACTTCACCTACTGCTTCCTTTAAAAAAAAAAAAAAAATCTGTTTTGCCTTCTGCATCACAGTTTCTCAGAGGACGAGCCAGCTGTGATTGGGCACTGGAAATTCTGTTTGTGTCAGCACTACCTAGGACCAGAGAAATCAGCAGTGAAGGAAAAGAAGAAAAGCTTAAAATATACCAACTGAACTTTTAAAAATAAGACAGTCATACCCTTTCTGTGAATCAACTAAGAAGAATGTGAATAGTATAACAGATGACCTGTTTAGGCCAATAAGCAAAAACAAGATGAAATTCCCTCCCCATTGCTGCTATTGCAATGATGTCACATCAAAGGAAAAGAATCTCATCAACTCTCTTGCAGTCTCAGGGTTTATGACGTCAGCAGAGAGGGCAAGTAATTTATAGCATTGTGTTTACTCTGGAGCCATTTGATATGTATTAATACATGCAGCAGCAGCTGTCTCTTTTACAAGAGAAGTGTGCTCACATGAGCTCTCTCACCCAAACTGAGAACATAAGCACACTCTAATAGCAAAAGAGGCAGCTGCTGTTGCATGAATTAATACATTATAAGTTACTCTCTCATTTGTTATTCTTTTTTAAATGTTACTCTATTTTAAAATAAAAATACTTATGATTTTAAAAGAAATGAAACTTCTACAGGGAACTCATATTATTATTAGATACCATGAAGTAAATTACATCAGTTTTATTATATTTTTTAAAGATGAATTCATTTACATATCAAAATTTAAAAATGTAAGTATTTATTATTTCCAGAACTGAGGCATCTGGTGTCTTTGAAATGCTCAAAGCAGTGAAAGAGAATAAAAGGGGTTTCCTATTTTGAGTTTTGATATAAGGCTGAGAATGGATTTGTTCAATAGCTTATATGTAATTCCAGAAATAGAAATTAGCATTAATATCCTATCTATTCCATTCCATTTACCTTGTAAACATAAAAATCTTTGCCAAAAAAATGTTAAAAATGGTTTTTAATCTACCCATAAGTTGCAAATAGTTACATTTGATATCTATCCTTCAAAATATTCTAAGAATCTAAGTAATTAAGGGGTTCCTGACTAGATATAACAGGATAACAATGCAACAGTCACTCAAACTGGAGGCAGAGTTGTTGTTATATCAGCTATCTTTAAACTAATATATAACTCAGGTATATCTACATATAGAAATGCTGGCATATATGTAGATACAGCTAATATATAGATCTATTTATCTAGCTATTTAAGATAGATATAAATGCAATTAAATCACAAAATTTCTAATTGAGATACTTCAGATAATACAAATTTTTCTTTTGTTTTGGGTTGTTTTTGTTTAGTTTATTGTCTTTTCATGTGTTGTTTTAATAAACAGTTTTTTAGAAAGCCAAAAGAGAAATGTCTTTTTGAACAAATGGAGAGTTGGTTCCATTTCCTTGATTCCTTTCAATTTCATTTTATAATTTCCTGTTCTCCTCAGTGCTAAGGTTACATTTCCATTTTGTAAATATTTTACTGTGCAAATCTTACACTTCTAATTTTATTCATTATTTTATCATTGTAAAATATCTGCAAATTAGTTTTCTGTTTATCTAGGAAGCTTAAGTATTTAATATCTTTTTTATGTTATTCTAGTTCTGTTAACAATATGGCTCATTATTTAATTCAGAAAGAATTTAAAAGGTGTGAGGTTTGTAACTGAAAGTGCTATAGTGATTTGCATTGACCTAATTAGTTCATTTACATGTTGACCTTTAAAACCAGTGAAGTTTTGTAAACCCATCTTTTGGTTGCCAACTATTTTACAAAAGAGACCTGGGAGAGGGGACTAAAACACAAGGTAAGATTGATTTCAAAAATATATATTGATGGTAAACTAAAGGGGGGAAAAGAAACTGTGTATACCATCTCAAAGAATTATGTAAAACAACCTCAGAAGATTGTTTATATATTTTCTTATCAGCTTTTTAGAACAGCCAGTCAGCTGACTGCATTTTTCTAGTTGCTTATTTTAAAGAAGTAACAGAAAAATAAGTTTGTAAACCTCTGCATTGTAGTTGAATTTCATGTCTCTTAAGATTACATTCACATTTCTGGAATTTTAAATAAGCACTCTGAATCCACTATACTATGACAGATTCTGCCATGGCATTACACAAAATTCAAAATCTTAAAGAGAATTTAAGTATGCATACTTTTATTAAAAAATGGTGCAACCTTGTATCAACTGAAGAACACAAAACACATTTTGCAGTGGCTGTAGCTCAAAAGTGATATGAACAAATCAGTTTGAACAAATTCCCACGTCTGAAGTACCAGGAATAGTTATATTAGGCCTGCTCTCAAAATGCATGCCCCTTTACTCATTCCCTGTCTACTAATCATGCACTTAAACGCCCTCTTTATCCTTCCCGATTCATCCCTCCTTCTCTTCCTGCCCACTCTTACCGGAGGCCCTATCCCAAGAAATCTACTACACACCTCCAACTACGAGCTTCTTACCAAATTTCCTGGTTCTAGCTCTACTATTTTTTTGTGGGTTATCTGTGTGGACTCTCGACCTAACTCCCCTCATCATCGTCTGAAGGGCGGCCTTTCTCCTGCTCCCCATACTGAAAAGAATTTGAAAGGTGAGGTGTAGCACGAAAAATGATAGTCAGAAATTTTCTTGCTGCCTCTAGCCAAAAAACCTTGTGTTAGTCCATTCTCATGCTGCTATGAAGAAATACCCCAGATTGAGTAATTAACAAAGAAACTGGTTTTCTTGACTCACAGTTCTGCATGGCTGGGGAGACCGTGGGAAACTCACAATCATGGCAGAAGGCCTCTCTCCACAAGGCAGCAGGCGAGAGACTGAGTGCCCAGCGAAGAGGAAGCACCTTATAAACCCATCAGATCTCGCGAGAACTCACTCACTATCACAAGAACAGCATGGGGGAAAGCACTTTCTTGATTCAATTATCTCCATCTGGTCCCACTCTTGACACGTGGGGATTGTTTAATTTCAAGGTGAGGTTTGGGTGGGGATACAGAGCTAAACCATACCACATTACCTCCTTCATTTAAAAAAGTCTCACTTGCTGATCACATGACTGTGAATACATTGTATTCCTCCTTATCACTATGTTATACTGTCTTCCTAGTCACTTTGCAGCGTTCATTGAAGACTTTAACAACTAGCTCTGCCTTTCTTTTCAGCTCTCTTTCTGTGCAATTTAAGAATCTATGTTGATTGCCCCAAAACCTAGATGGTTTTCTTTGACCTTCTCAATTTCAATGCCTTTTGCCTTACTCTTTTTCAGCCACTCACTCCCATGGCCTTATCCTGGGATATGTCAACACCTGGAACTGCTTATGTCTGTAATCTTAATTTCTGGTATACAACTATATGATCCACAATCCCTCCAGCTCTGTATACAACTATATGATCCACAATCCCTCCAGCTCTTTAAGCTTTTGGTGAACCTGTCCATTTCTTTGGTTTCAACTATAAAAGAGGCTTAATTTCTTCCTTCAGTTCTGCTACCGTGGGGCCATATTAACCTGGATGCCCCATGAGTACTTCAAATTTGGCAGGATCCCAGTCAAATTCTATGTGATACAGGAGTTCAAAGAAGGAATTCTCTCCAGAAGTCAGTTCATCCTTTTGATGCTGACATTTCTATTAATAGTAGAAACTTCTATCAGTTATAAAACTTTATGTTCATATTTGACTCATTCCTTCTTCTTTTGAAATGCCCCTTGAACCTGTCCTTATTTTTTCAATACCATTGTCTTTACTATGATTTCTAAATGTCACTATTGACCTAGAAAAAACCGCTCTTAAACGTTCTCCCTATCTAGGATTATGATTTCTGTGGTATTCAATAAATACATATATGATAAATTTATGTATGCATGAATGAATGAATCCTTCCTAGAACTAACAAATGAGACATCTGAGAGTAAAATTTCAATCATATCACTCAAAAACTTTCTTATTTTCATTTTCTATGGGGAAAATATTATCTTAGTCACATATTCAAACTCTTTTTTCACTGGACTCTTTTTTCCAGCTTTCTCTACTAATAATCTTTTATACATAACTCATTTCCACTCAAAGTCTACCCTAAGTCAGTGGTTCTCAGAGTGCGGTTTCCGGAGTAACACACTCGTGAGGAATAAAATTTCTGGGAGCCCATCCCAGACCTGCTGACTCAGAAATGCTGGATGTGTTTTAACAAGCCCACCAGGTGATTTCAATGCATGACAACATTTAAGTTTATGTTTTCAGCATCGCATACATGTTAGTATCATTCTTACAACATGTAATATCCCCTCTGGTTCTCCTTTTATAATGAACATAGTTTATTTCAGGGCTCAAATAGAGGAGTCTTCTCTCTGAAAACCTCCGTAGTTCCCTCGTAAGTTTTACTTACTAATTCAGAAACTCTGGATGTGTTTTAACAAGCCCACCAGGTGATTTCAATGCATGCCAACATTTGAGATTATATTTTCAGCATCACAGACGTTAGTGTCATTCTTACTACTTGTAATATCCCCTCTACTTCTCCTTTTTATAAAGGTCATAGTCTATTTCAGGGCTCAAATCAAGTAGTCTTCTCTCTGAAAACATCCTTGCTTTTCTTGTAACTTGTACTTACTAATTCTGCTTAATGGTTGCTTCCCTGAACTCTCCTATCTCTTTCTGGCTAAAGAGTTAATGGCACTAATAACATACTATCAGTAAGTTGATACTAACTGCTACTTATTTCCCTTTCCAACGACACACAATAATTTTGATTCAGTGCCACTATCTTAATGAAATGATTTCTCTGAGATCACCAGTGATTACTCAATTTCACCGAATACTATGGACACCAATTTTTAAACACCCTTCTCCTCAGAAGCACTGTGCATTATTGTCTGTACCCTCTTTGTAAAACTCTTACCTCCCTTGACTTCTATGCCAACTGCCTCTCCTGGTTTCCTCCTCCATCAATAACGATTCCTTTATATTTGTTCACCAAATCGGCTCCATTTTTCTCTGAAATGTGGCTGCTCCCAAAGAACTCATTCTTAGTCTTCTACCTTTGTCACTCAGTGCACTTGCTCACTTAAACATTCTTAGTTTAAAAACCATTCACTACTCACAAATCTGTATATCCAACTTAGCATCCTTAGATACCTCATATGGACATTTAACCTAACCATCTACTGGATCTCTCCAGCTTTATGCCCCAACTACAGGCATCTTAAATTTAATGTATCAAATTCATAGTTGTCTCCTGTATTCCGGAAACCTTAGATTTATCATAAGCTCCTCTCTTTTAACTCACCACCCCTCTCCATTTGAAACATCTTTTAAGCCCAGTAATTGAAATTGTGCATCTCTGTTTTCTGTTGTCTTTCCCTAATAATCTGGCTTCTACTGTCAGGTTCCAGGCCTCAGTTGTTCATCCCCTAAATGGTCTCTCCTTTTTTTTTTAATTATGGCTGACATCTATGTTCTTCTCCCCATAGTCTTTCTTTCAATAATATATTTTTCTCAAAGTGATTTTTTAAGAATTACAAATCTGATCATGACGCTTCCTTTCTTAAAACCTATTAGGTGATTCCCACATCAATTAGGATAGTCATGCCTTAGCTAATCACCTTAGATTCAAAATGGACTATCTGCCACTGATTCTTCTAGCTTCATCACCTGCAAATCTTTGCAAAGATGACATACTTTTTCAAATCTCCACTGGTCTCCCTGTTCTGTTGTTTGTCTAATCAATACATACTCCCTTCAGAAGGCCTCCTGGTATCCCTCCAATGCCTTATTTGATTATCCTTCTTGTCTAATTTTATCCTAGCCCATTCCATCTACTCTAATATCCTTCCTCCACTCCTGCTGAAATATTCTCAGGGCAGGGCAGAGAGCATGTTTCACTGGACATGGCAGCTTCAGCTTCCAGCAAACTGCCTACCTTCTAGAAAATGCTTACCAGATGTTTATCGAGTGAATGAAGATATGAGTGTAGCTATACTGTCTTAAGGTGCAGATATAAAGTTCATTAAAGAAAAGCAACACTGAGTACACTGCATTCACCAAGGTAATTAATTGGTGCCCACATCAGTGTTAGATCTCCAACTTATTAGTTGAACCTGTGATCTCAGACATTTCAAAGTTAAATGTACCAAAATCTACATTTTAGATATGAAGACGAACGAAGATATCCTCAGACTTGTTTGAGATGGTTAGATTTTATATTTCATCATATTGTTTCAACAAAAGTGCATGACAGAACTTGGTAATAGGTGCTTGTTTATATCTAGAAATAGATTATTAACTTTGAGGCCAAAGCTTAATGTATTAAACATAAGACAAGCTCTAATTTAGAAAAAACCATGATTTTGGTTTATTTAATTTATGGGAAAGCTGAAATTTTACAAGATTCCTCAGAAAACCCAGCTAAGAAAAGATAGAGATAGAGCCTCCAGAAAAGCCTGGTGATGGAGTCTGTGGAAGCCTCACAGAGCCTGACCTCCCTCACTCTGCTGCTGAGGAAGCAAGTGGTGGGAAAGGCCTCATGGTTAAAATCTGTCCCCATCCAAATGCCAGAAATCAGTACATTTAAATTTGTCCCTTGTACTAAGAACAGGGCTACAGATACAATAAATAGAGTTCAGCCAATACGTATAAAACATATACTGTCTGCCAGATACATTTGACACCTGGCAATTTAACATGGAAAAAGAAAACGTGAGTTAAGAACACATTTTTAATTATAACAGGGAAAAGAGGACTTATCAATAATTAGGGTGTACATCACACACTTAATTCTTTTCCTAGGGCTTGAATATTTCTGGAACCCTTCCTCCATTACCTACTTATACTGCAGGATATTAATTTCACTCATATCAGCCCAGAGGGATTGAACATGTGAATCCTCAGCCACTTAAATTGTAACAAAATCTTGCTAATTTCCTCTCTTGTAAATATTTCCACACTACTTCTACAATCTCACCAACACCTAACTTGTGATTGTCTATTTTATTAAAGAAATGATAAAATAGCAGATATTCTTCTACCATTCAGTGTCATTACCTTAATAGATTCAGAGGAGGCAGACAAGAGCAGTGATCCTATTATTGAAAAGCAGGAAATGTAGAAAAAGAAAGTGATGCAGTAACACTAATACGCATCCACGTTAATCTCTCCTTACTTGGTAAAATGAAATGCTTCTGTGACCAATCTGTGTGATTCCATGACTGAGTCTGCTTGTCCTTTTGGGCTTGTTGGCCCCAAAATGTGCTTTAGTTCAGAGAAGCATCTTGCATAGGTGTCCCATTGCTTTCTAAATGGTAGAAGTCTCTGTATGAGCCACTACAGAAATTCAGATAAACTTTTTAAGAAGTCGGCCCTTTGCTGGGCTGCAGGGGGCACCATGGAAGATTCAAAAGTCACTTTCAAAGATTAATTAATATTTTCTCATGTTCAAGGTCTTAAACACTTCCTCATTACAGTCTGGCTCTATTTAGCATATTTATGTACTAATATTAAAACTAAACAAAACAAAATAAATTCTAAAATGCAAGACCTTTTTGGTCTGGATCATCAACTTCTTACTCAAGGCTGTAAAATGAAGCCAGACATTGTTTTATCTCTAACATTCCTAGACCCTGAAGACCTAGATCATGAAGATGAAGCAAAGGTAACAAACAAGTTGATGTGGGAACTGTGGCATTATTTCAAAGTGTATGTTTTTATTAAAAATAAATACTTACATATTAAGAGTGGTACAATATTTAAACTCTCTCTAATGACCTAACAATGTCATCTGTTCTAATCACTATAAAAATCACTAATCATTACTGTCACTAATAGTTACAGTGACACCTGAATGCCTCCATGACACATAAAATCATAACCAAGCCTCAAGGAAAATAGATGCTTGGACATGGATTCCACAAATAGAAAGGTCCAGAACCTTCAGGACTTTAACTGCAGACCTAATACATGGCATTTTCTTCTGAAAGATAAGGCCTAAAAAGGATTATATACTTTGAGGAGATCAGGGAAGTACATCCACAAGAATTCATTTACAGACAATCCAATCAAATTAACTGCAAGAGGCTATAATCAATCTCAGCCATCTTCCTTTTGGCCCACAGAGTCATTTCTTCATTAGGCATTCTTCTAGTTACCCACTTTTTTTCAGAGACATTCCTATTATTCTATTTTATTTAGGCACAGCTTCAGAGGGTGTGCAAGAAAAATAATGGAAATGAAATTAAACCCAGTCAGATTTTCAATTCCTTAGTAGCTCTGGATTTCAATTGGGGATGAGGTTAAAATTACTTGCCTTAAAATGAGTCTTGGTAATTAGTTGTAAAATTTAATTGCCCGTGCTTTTCCTATTCCCAATTCCCAGACTAAACAAAAGTTTGTTGTATTTCTTTTTGATTATTCATTTCTTCCTATTGAAGGAGGGGGAGAAAAGAGGATATTTGCATTTAAATTTCAAAAAAATTAATAACGCTTTTTAATGCCTATATGTATCTTTTTAAAATGTAACATTCCAACACCTATAATTTCAAAATACAGTGGGGAAAAAAACTATTTTTTTCTCCCAGAAAAATGCTTTCCGCCAAAGACCAGTATTCTACTTATTTTTCATTCACATTTAGTAAATACGGTTTTTAGTTATTCTAAATTGCTAAAATTTTAACCTGCTAAATCCTTATTTGGCCTAGGAAAAAAATTTTATCACGCACTAATTTTATCTCTGGAAATATTTTATAATTCCTAAAACATCAATTTATTTTTGTGAAAACATCATTAACTAATACTCATTAATTTAAAATACTCATTTAATGATCCATTGTCTATAAGTAAGCTGTTGATCAATTTTTCTTAAATCTGTTCGTCTTTACCTTATGTTTTATTATTAGTTACATTTGTTTACTTTTCTTAAAAACTTATTACAAAATATCTATTTAAATAAGGCCAAATAAACACTAAACCATTTATCATCTGGGACTCAAATATGTGCCCCTGTGATGTCACGTAAATGAGATCAAATAAAGAATTAAGTTTTCAGCCCTATAAACTGCCACAAGTCAGGTGACTATAGCAAGCAGAGAATATTCTCATTGTTAAAGAAGCTGGTTAGGAAAAGCACTGGAGATCTGGATGATGCTCCTTAATTCAAGTTAATTCCATTAGTTCAATTCAGCACCTCCAGTTCCTGTTTGTAGGGGCCACATGGTAGACCACAGCTGATGTTTAGAAATCCAGATTTAGAGAAGACTTCAAGAATCTACTAAATTTGCTTCAACCTGTGTTCCAAGGCAGTACCTGAAGAGCCTAGAGAGGAGGTGATGCCCAGTGAGCTTCCTCACTCTTCAGAAGGAGAGGCCATCCCATCATCTGTTCTCTACATTACAGTACAAAATAAGAGTTCAGCTATAAACTGAGTTTTGTTATAAAAGCATATGAAAAATCTCTAATTTGGCCCATTTTCCCAACTTTGCAGATGAGAAAACTAAGACTTAGAGAGTTAAGTCACTGGGTAAGTCCTTGTAAATACTTTATGGCAAAATTAGAAGCTCCATTTTAATACAGTCTTCAAGTCACCACAGCAGTTTGAGTCTTGGAGCCTAGATAAGTACCTTATAAGTGTTAGGAGTGTAATAAATGTTGTAGTGATTATGCAGAATTTTTTTTTAATTGTAATCTCTAGGGTATATTCTAATGAAGATTTAGGAACATCTTTCTAGTGACACCAGGCCACTAGAGATGATATGAGAACTATGATGTTAAATACAATAAAAAGATTATTTAAATAAAAATAAATGATAGCTCTAATTCTAGATGTATATAATTCTACTTTCACAGCACACTAAAAGGGATCTTACAGAAAACACTTGATGGAAACGTATTAGACTAACTGCATATATTCCTAAGCACACTCCAAGACCTGGGAGAGGCAGAAAGAAACAAGAAATGCAAGTCTAGAATATGAGAAACAAAGTTTGAATTTACTGGGAAGAACACTTCCAAAAAAAATAAGAAGAAAAAGAAATGGTGTGAGTACTGGTTGCATTGCAATTGGAATGAAGAACAACAAAATGAGGGCTAGAAGCCAAACTGAGGGTGAAGACAGGGTCAACATGAGGAAGAGAATTGATCTTTAGTAGAAAATAATAATAGCCAGAATAATAATAACCATAAGGTAAGTAAATAACAGATATGCACATATCAGCATATTTGGCCTAATTCAGGAACATTTAGCCAGAAGCTTGATTTGATTCAACATGTGTTTAACATCTACTCTGTTGCCATCATAGTTTCATTAGGATCACAAATAAAATGAATAGAAAACTTAGCTGTATCTCAAATAATTTGTCTTTATATATTCTTCTTTCAGGTATTTTGTATACAAGGCCTATTTAATAACCCACTGTCCATAAAACATATGTGTTCTGCTGTTTTTCCTGTGGAAATGAACTTGTACAGCCTTGTCTCTATCTCAACCTGATTTACTTAGTGATGGGACTTTGAAATGTATTTGGCTGGATGACAGATGCACTCGGTGTCTGCAGAACAAAGCAAAGCTATCTGACTCATGCAGAGATATTGGACCCGGAACTTTAATCTCATTAGCCTGAGCTAAGTAGCTTCATTTCCCCAAGTAAATAAGTTCTACAGAGAAACTAAAAATTCACCCTAAATTTTGACATGCTTCAAAGAACCAAAATGCCATCATACATATGCATAATTCAAATCAACCTAAAGTAAATTAAATATACTATTCACAGTTAGAAAACATCAGATTTCAAAATATCATGAAGCAACAAATAAGAAGATAAATAAAATGTGGTTTATCCTCTACCCCTACTTATTTATACCACCAGGCATCAGCTTCCATCTGACCTGGCCTATATCTGTTAGGTAGATATTAGTGTGATTGCTAATAAAAATAATTATTTTCAATTCCCCTGTCTACTTGCTCTCACCCTTCCTTTCTCACCTTGACAAGGTCCTGTTCTGAAATACACAGAGGATGGTAAGATGGTAACATAGCATTAAGAACACCAGAATTAGTGCCAGAACTATGATGTACAATACAAGAAAAAGTTTTTCTAAAAGAAAATAAGTGATAGCTCTGATTTTAGATTTATGTAATTCAAAATTGTAGAGGAACATTAAAATGAAATGTTACACCTAATGAACTTTATGTAGCAAGGGGAATTTGAATACACATTGCAATATATTAGTTTGCACTACAGGAGAAAAAAGCAAAAGAAAAATTATGAGCATCACAAAGGTGTAAAACTCACTTTAAGTAACTGAAAACAATTGATAAAAGTTATTCATAATTGTTGTAACTCTATTTCTCGGTTGGTGAGCATGCCTTAGTGCCCTATTTTATTTAATGCTACATTGACATTTAACACTGCTGTAGAGACATATCTTGTTAAGATGGAATATGATGCGATTATCCAGAAAGTTTCTTCAAATTACAAACCTTTGTTTTTATCTGAGTCATTGCATTAAGCTGCACATTCTCCGGAGAATGGCACCATTTAAATACATGATGTTGTGTCAAGTCAACGTGATCCTTTACTGTGAAGAAACATGCATTAAGTCTATTGGAGAGGAGCTCTTTATGAAAGTATTTGGAATCTCTATGCCCATTCTTCACTCAGACAGAGTTTTATAAATCTTTTTGGATCAATAGACATTTTTCTAATATCTTTCAGAAAAGTTTAAATTTTCTATATTTCCACAGTTCTCTGGCCAATGACCCAGATAATAAAATACATGTTCATTAAATTCATGGCATCAAGTTGGGTATAATGTTTAATACTCCAAGAAACAGCATTATTATTTCAAATACTCTCGACATCTTACAGATGTCAGAAACAAAAGAAGCATGGTGAAAAGAGAAAGTCAACCTCAGTACCACAAAACCAGGGATGAGCATGGGCAATAGGTAAGTAGGTAAAATGATTTTGGCAGACCTTTATCTTTGGCATGGGAGAATTTAAAATTGAGTGATTAAGATAATGAATTCAGGAATCGATGAGTAGTTAGTTCTCTTCATGCTCCTTGTCCATACAAAAATGATGTTGGAAAGTTCATCCTTTAGAAGGAGAAATCAGGATCTAGATCAAGGGTTGGCAAACTGCATAGTACAGGCAAAATCCAGTTTCCTGCCTGCTTTTGTAAAGACATAAATTTTTATTGGAACATGGCCATGCTCATTCATTTCGGCATTACCTATGGCTACTTTCACGCCAAAAGAGCGGAGTTAAGCAATTGTGTCTTACTGAATGTCTGCCAAAGCCATTTATACGACTAGAAGTTCTGCCTACCCATAATCTAGATGATGTGTGGACATCAACATTATATTTGGAATAACTGAACTGGTCAATCTTCCAAATCATGACAAATGGCTTCTACAGAAGCACTTCATCATTCACATTGTTACTATCCTTTGAAGTAAACCTCTTCTATTTTACTTCAAATTTACAGATTTTTCTCTTCCTTTATGTATCACAGAAGTGATATGTCTTACTGAGTCCAAGAGTATTAACCTTTTGGTAAATTCTGCTGCTCACTAGCTGTGAATAATCTTCAGTTGGGCTCTCTTTGCTCAAATTCTAGTCCTTACCCTGATCAGCTTCAGAATTCATGGAACTGATACCTTTCACACTGTAGCCTCAAAAAATTCCTTGACCTACTTATCTCCAAAATTCTTACTCCTTTCCTTGAGATGTTTCTTGTTCATTTACAAGATAGAAATATAGTGTCTATCACCTAAGATTGTTATGAGAATCAATGAGATGAGATACAGTGGTAAGTTTTGTCACATGGGAATTTAAAAGCTTTAAATTTGTGGTAGGATCCAAGGTGCTAGGGTGAAGGACAGTATCTCCTCTGGCTCCTCCCACTACTATTCCATCTTATCTTGGCCCCACACTTAAAGATATGCTTGCATTTATCTGATACATGTTTATAATACATACTTTTGACCCTCTTGCTTCAGCAAAACCTGGTTCCCTTTCCATCTCCACCCCAGTCCCCACTTAATCCTCAAATTTCTTTCTGATATAGGGCTATCATTTGACCCCTCTTTTGTCGTTTATTCTGCCTCAACCCTCACCAAAAAATATATACAAAACACAAAAAGTTGTATTACAAAAACCGTATCTCGTTGCCATTTTCTGACTTCTACTTGAACGCTCCCATTCAAAGTCTCTCCTTTTTAAGTCTGATTCCATCCTGCTACTTTTCTTTCCCGCCATAATCTACCAATTATAGAGCCACACCCTCAAGTTTGGTATTGGCTCACATTTTCTATATCCTATCTTCGAACATTAACCTAGTAGATATTACTCCTTTAAATAATGCATTCAATAATCTATTGTCAAAATTTAGGGAACTTTTTTGACTTAAATGGCCTCCCTCAGCCATCCCAGTTCAGCCATACACTTCTATAGTACGTTTAGACTTTATCACTTGGCTCTGCTTCACTTCTGAAATATTTTACTTTGATATCCTGTATTCTGGTCACAGCCTTGTAGCTTCCCATTTTCCCAATGCCCTATTTTCACTTCACCAGTTCATAATTCACTAAGACACAAAATAAACTTACAGTCTCTGTTTTGTTCCCAGTTTCTCATCTCTCAAAACCTCTAGTTCATGTCTCTTCCAGTCTAGCACAGACATCCTTTTCCTTTATAATATCTTTATTACCAAATGTCATTTTGCCACATTTACCAGAAACCCTCACTCTGGATTCAATCCAAATGTCTACCTTCAAGGAATGGGCACCAAAGACAGTCTCAGTAAGCATGGGCCCAGTGGAGAGAGGCAGTGGATTCTGGGAACAAATGATAAAGTGGGCATATTTTCTCTTTCACCAGTTCATTCTTCTGTGTCCTCAGTTTGTCAATGGTAGCATTACTCTGCTATTAACATAGACGGCAAATTTCAAATTCATTGTTGACTTTTTCCATACTCTTGCTTATCACATTAATACACTTGCAAAGTATTGTCAATATTTACATGGGTCTGTTCCTTTGTGTTTTCCCTGTTATCACTGAAACTTAAGTTTTCATTATTAAACATTGAAATCATCACAAGATATCCCAATTCACTATTCTTTCCTCACCTCCTACACAGCATTGACAGAGTAGATTTTTTAATACCCAAATCATAAGTGGATAAGAAATAACACTCAAAAGCCTCCAATAGATTCCTTCTGCATTTATAATTAATTTCATAATCCCTAGCCTCACTTTGAGGAGCTCTGTAATCTGCTTGGCACTGCCATTCTGGTTTCTAATTACACATCATGCACTTCCACATTACCTACATTTTTGTTATCGTAGACTTCTTACCCATTCCACAACACACTACATTTATTTCTCTGACCTGCATGCCCTTATTCAAGATTTTCTGCCACCTGAAGTGCTCACCCCACCTTTTCTTCCTCACTTGTGCCTTGTGAAAAATCTTCCTGTCAATCAAGGGCCCATCCAAATGTCACTGCTTTTACAGGGCATTCCCCACTCCTGAACTCTTTTCTCACTTCTGTATTTCTATAGCCCCCTGCTGCCCAGTGTGACTTTTGAACCAGCAGCATTAGTTAACATCACCTTGGAGCCTGATAGAATTGCAAGATCATGGGTTCCACTCCAGATTTACTGAATCAGATTCTGGAAATAAAATATACATGTAATATATATATATATATATATATATATATATATATACACACACACACATATATGTATATACATAATATAATATATATGTGTGTGTATAAGTCTGTATATATGTGTACATATATGTGTATGTACCTATATGTGTATATATGTATGTACCTAGGTGATTTATATGCACACTCTAGTTTGAAATGCACTGCTATAGCACAACTCCTGTGAGGCAATTGTCCCTTATATTACTTTGTGTACAATTTCAGGAAAAAGGGTGTTAGAGTCAAAAAAAAAAAAAAAAAAAAACCACCAGTGTCAGGGCTGCCTCCACCTTTCCATGTTATATTTTGGAAGTCTCTTAATTTTACTTAATTTCAGCTTTCTTTGCTACAAAAATAGAGGAAATAATACATAGCTTCAAGGGATATTTGAAGATTAAATGACATTAGTTTTGTGAAAGTGCATTTCACAGTCCCTGGTACCTAAATTTAATAAACATTGATTTTATATTTACCTTCCCTAGAGTGAAATTTCTTAGAATGGAGGAATTGTGTCTGATACATTTTTCAGGTTCCCCAGTGACTTAGGTCAGTGTAAAGCAGGCTCCAGAAGGCAGGGATCCTGGCTGTTTGTTCACTGCTCTATTTCCACATAGACAGCGATCGATAGGATATATCGGCAGGGGGTGGGGAGCATGGAATGTCTTATAGTGAATGACTGATTATTAGTTGAGAAAGTCATGACAATATAAAACCTATAAAAAGGGTTTAGAAGTAATAGAGTACTTAGTTTGGAGAAGAAAAGCCTTGGATAACTTTAGTAACTGAGTTCTAACATATCTTTATTAAACAGAGGACATGTTTGACTTTTTTCTATTCTTACTACTTCTTACAATATATATGAGAAAATTACACAAACTTTTTAGACTATCATATCCAAAAATACCACTATTTGTTTTAGAAACAGAAAGATGTACACAACAATATAACCACAACATGCTAAAAGTATGACACTGTCTGATTGTCCTGTTTTCACTTACCCACATGTAACTGGGAGATAGAGCTGAGTTGGCTACCTCTGAAAGCAAGAGGAAAGAGAATCTTGTTCCTCTCCAGTAAGTATTTTCTTAGGAAAATAACGTAATTCCCTTCATACTGAGACTCCCAGGCCTAAGTCAATGGAAGAAAGAAATTTTAAATGTCTCCTAATTTTTACCAACAATTTTTCAGGTTAAGGTCAAAATAGTTAATACTGATAAACCCATTTTGTACATAAAATTAATTTTTTACTAAAAAGGATTATTTTACAAACTGGTCACAGTGAAAAGTTGCAATGTTTTCTTTCCTCGGAATCTTTGTTACTAGGACTAACTTTGATGGGTTTCAATTTGCTGCTAAGAGTTACATTATTTCCTCCACACTTCAGCCCTAGAATTCTGTCATTCTGTATTTCAGCAAGACTAAGCTATGAGCAGTTTAAAACATACAGGTAAACAGTCGGCTTCCTTTGTTTCCATGTGCCTATTCAACTGACATCGGTAATTAACTTTATTCTTATTCTTTAAGAATCTACAAGGTTCTGTGAGCTGTGAGTGTTCACATCACAGCCACTGTCCTAAGTACATCCTTAACCCAAAATCAGTATATTTTTTCTTTAGCCCACTAGACTTGATATGCCACTTCACACAATGTAATTTCCCATAAACCATGAATGACCTTTAATGAATCAGTGACTGCATCAAACATTATAAGTTTTTTAATGACTGAAAAATTTGGGGACCATTGTAGAAAAATGAAATGACAAAAAAAAGAAAGATAATATGAATTGTTTAGTAAAAAGAGTTAAAAGGATTTTTCTCCTTGTATCTGTGACGCCTATAAAAAAACTGTAGATTTATGTGCCTTCCTAACCTCTGTTTTACCTCTTCTTTTCAGCATTTAACATTATATGTAATCTACAAAAAGTTAACTGTCTTGAGGCCTAGACCTGCCTATCATCAACCATACCTCAAACCCCACAAATTCAATTCCAGATGCATGAAGAATAATGTAGACCTTTATTGCAGATTTTCCAGAAGGGGAAAGAATGGTTCACAGAAAGCTTTGTGTACTGTTGAGCGCTTCACCAGTCTCAACCCCCAGGGATTCCCACATAGACTGTGCAGAAACCACTCTGTGTCTACTAAGTGCACCCTCTCCATGCAGACCCCACACTGCTGCGCCTCTCCTCTTCTTCCACCATGAGTCCTACACATGGTCTCTCCACCAGTACAACCCTCTGCAAAGTGCAGCCATGTGGAGAAGCATCAGAAACTTCTCCAGCAAGACCCACCCTCCTAAAGATGTGGGGAATAAACTTTTAACTACAATTCAATTTAATTTAAAAAATTACAAAGTGTGTAATCTGTGTTGAAGGTCCATCGCTAAGTGCTGTGAAAGACAAGTGAAGAACAAAGAACATTTGCATAGTTTTGGCCCACTGAGAGCATGCAATGTAGTGAAGGTGAAAAAAAAAAAAGAAGGACTGCTAAAGAAATATATAATTTAATGTTGTGTATTGTAGAAGGGCTGAGAAAAAAAAAACAACTAAGTTTTAGAGAGGAGATGAAAGAATCAACTAATTTAAGTGGGGAGATGAGGAAATGAGTATCAGAGAATGAGCCATGGAAGCTATGAGTATAATTTCAACAAAAAGAAAATGCATTTCAGCCGGGCGCGGTGGCTCAAGCCTGTAATCCCAGCACTTTGGGAGGCTGAGGCGGGTGGATCATGAGGTCGAGAGATCGAGACCATCCTGGTCAACATGGTGAAACCCCGTCTCTACTAAAAATACAAAAAAATTAGCTGGGCATGGTGGCGCGTGCCTGTAATCCCAGCTACTCAGGAGGCTGAGGCAGGAGAATTGCCTGAACCCAGGAGGCGGAGGTTGCGGTTAGCCGAGATCGCGCCATTGCACTCCAGCCTGGGTAACAAGAGCGAAAACTCCGCCTCAAAAAAAAAAAAAAAAAAAAAAAAAAAAGAAAATGCATTTCATACTGAAGGAAGATGATAAACATTGGCAGATAAATACAAAAGTACATTATGTGTTTGGGGAGTATCATATTGTCATTAAGATAACCAGAAGATAAGGAAGGTACGAAAATGGGAGGTCGGTGGAAGATAAATTGGAAAGTGAGTTCAAATCCATTCAGTTATGTAACAGATAATATTGGGGTGTCTACAGTGTGCCAAGCATACTGTGTTAGATGCTAGGGTATATGATGAGTAAAGGTGCACACATAATTCCTGCTGTCATCTGTGTATCATAATACATGCCATAAATAAACAAGAACTGTAACCTGTGGCAGGCCAGTGAAGAAGAGGTTAATAGAATGAGGGCACATTACATGGGGGCCTGGCATGAAGGCCTACACTCTTCTGGGAGTTCAAGGAAGGCTTTCTTCAGCAGGGTTACCAAAGTGGAGATCCAGAGGATTATATTTCACCAGGCAAAAAGGTGAGAGGACAAGAAAATGATGGAATGGCACGTTCAAAACGGCACAATCTGAGGATAAAAATTAAGACCTAAATCTGGAGACATAAACAGCAAACAATTTATGCATGGCCTAAAGTCCGTCATCAGAGGATTGAGGAATCATTGAAGGCGATGGGTAGTATTTATCTGAAAAAGAAACTATTTCCTGGATGAAAAAAGTCTATCAGTCTAAGAACTTGGCATAGAAAAGATACATGCATATCCCATTTAGCATAGGGAATGCATCTTTATAAGCAAGAAAGCTGAATCAGCAATAACTGAACCACCCCTGCAGAAATGTATGCTCTCAGCATCATCTAGAGAGAAGGATGAAGTCACTCTGTCATACTCTTCCAATCCTCTGAAATCATGGCATGCCTACAGCTTTCAGTGTTTGCAACTATATTTTGTAAATATAGTTGGTCAGTACCTCCACGCTGTGCTGATGTTTTTAATGCCCCTTATAACTGCCATCTTTACCTGGATTTTCTTACTATTGCATTAGGTTTCTTCAGCCACTTGCAAAAATTAATTTTTATGCTTGGTAAGATATTCCTTGCTTGTGTTTTTTGGGGGTGGGCAAATTCATTACATGTTTCTGGCAGTCATTCTAAGTAAAAAATATTTGCAGGAACATACAATAACGACAAAAGAGACTGAAATTGAAAGCATTTGCAGGATGGTACACTTACATTCATTGGCAGAGAGAGTAAGTCTAGCACAAACTGTCACTCTAGCTCGTATTGGCTGAGAGGCTCTGTTAGCACACAAAGCATGGAGAGCTATATCTAGACAGTATACGGTTGTATTATATATAAGTATGCATATAGGTTATTCTCAGAAAAAAAAAAGATTTGGAGACAAATAGCATTATAGTATGTTAGTGGGCCTTATAACAAATAGGGACACCAAATTGAGCTTATTTATTTAGATAGTTTGTAATAATACAACCATGTTTTTTTATGTTTAGCAATATTTTTGTGTAATGTTAGCAGAATTATAATATCTGACTTGGTGCATTTAGGAGAATGTGTCTCGGTGCACAAGACATATGAAGGCATTAGTGAGGTAAGCCAAAAAAGGAAGATTTTTTGCAATGACAAAAAATGATAGCTCCAAGTTGAGTAAAGATCACGCCTAAAAGGAAATGCACAGCATCATTCCTGATAACTTCTGTTATAAGATGTTCTCTTCAAGCCAAAAACATTATAATGAGCAAACACATATGCAAATGTATAACTAATAATCAGGGCTGAAGTAATTGTGGTCTTGTGAAATTCACATGGAGGGGCGTTGCGGGTAGTGATATAAAGAATTTAAATAAGGGACGACAAAAAGTCAGATTGCAAAAAGGGGTATGACTTGAATGATAAATACAGAGGAATCCAATGAGGACTTTAATTTTTTTGTATGCTGAGCATTAGCTTGTTCATTGTCACTAAATGAACAGACTCTAGACAGGAAGACAATGGCATTTATTTACCTGGTGGCTTTTGTTCATTGACCTAGAATATAGCAATTGTGGTCATTTCTCCTTTTGAAAGTTCCTCCGGCCCCTTCATACTCCAAAGATGTCTGAGCCAGGCCAGGAGAATGAGAATAAGAAAGTCAAGAGGGCAGTATTAAGAACATGTGTTTGGGGAGAGAAGTCCAGTTTCAGTGTGGAGAAGGTATTTAAAAGGGGCAAGAATAGATTAAGGGAGACCAGCACAGAGATTACAGCAACAGCCTAACCAAGAGAGGATGGTTTCTTGGACTAGCTCATCTCTATGCTTATTTTTCCATCTCTGGTAAGACATACTGAAGTTCCACTGCACAACCAAGCCTGAACAGCTTCTTACTGACTCAGCTTACATTCAAGAAGAAACACTTGCTTTTCTGTCCCCCCTCCACTCCATGCTATTCCAATGTGTTGCCCTCTGATATTCCCAGCCGTTTGCCAAGCCACGTTCTCTACCACCCTTTCACCACACACTCTCTGAGCTGTTGGGCAGCTCTCCAAGTCCTCTCCAGTCCAACTTAATCTGCAGCTTTAGCAGTAAGGTGGCAGGCAACTATTACTGATAAAATTGCCTTGCGGGCACCTGGCATTGTTCGCTGCTATTTCACGCATCCTCACCATAACTCTTCAAAGAAAACCTTGTTCCCACTCCCTGGATGCAAGAAAAAGAGGCCTGTGGGGAGCAAAAAGGCTTGGTTCAAGTCCCACAATGACCGGACTGATTTGAACCCAGGTCTGTCTGACCTCAAAGTCCTGGACCTTCTCACAACATTGTGCTGCCTCCTAGTGGAATGTTTGCCTTTGGCCTACTTTTGTAGTATACAGAACGAAAAAAGTCGATATAATTTTGAACTGCTTTTAAAATAAAAAGAATATTGATATTTAGTTCCTGTATGGGGCATGCTGTGGAGCTTAAAAGGAGGTTTACTTTTTTCTTAGATTTTCAGCTATCTACTTTTGGTGAGAGAGGGTAGATCAATAAACTGTCTGCATCAAATCTGATGGTTATTTTTTGTGGGGAATAGGGCATCTTTTTTTATAATAATAATATAAGGTATCATATAGAAATCACTGGACATGGCTTAATAAAATGAGCCTAAGATGATGGATACTTAACAGAAGCAGGATGGAGGAATGAACAAGAACTCAAAATAGCAATGTTACAAAAATAACAGTAACAATACCACCTACTCTGTACCAGCAGCATTCGCATTACTTTTCAGATGCTGAGCCCTTTAATCTCCTATGAGACAGGCATTCCTGTCTATTTTATATGTGAAGAACCTAGACTTAGAGAAATCAACCAACCCATGCAAGGGTGCATAGCTCATGAGAAGAGAAGATGGAATTATAACCCCGGGTTGCATTGCTTCAACATTCTTGCTTTTTCTACTATGTGATTCTATCTTCCTGCTTAGATATCTCTATACAATAAATTAAATAAAATTTTAAATGATTTTTGTAAAGCACTACAAGAAATACCAAGAGGAAAACAGAGATGAACAAGACAAAAATAAATTGATTGTGGCTCCCCTCCAAAAACTCCCCATCCAGGAAACTACTTCTAAAATATTTAGTAAGCCTTTCTGACATTCTAGTGATCTAACCAGACCTTCAAAAATCCATTTCCCTTATCCCAACAAAGGGTACTTTTCTCATTATATGCTTCCCACTTTAACTGAAACAGGACACCAGTTCAAAATAAACTCATTCATATTTTTAACTTGACTTTTCTATCCATTTATCTATATATAAATATGTAGACATCTTTATATGCTTCTATATGCATAGATATCTATTTGTTCTGCATGTAGATATATGTATTAGATTTAAATTAATTTAAAGGTAATTAATTTTTAAGGCATTCATATATAAAGACAATAATCTTTATTAAAAATAATTCATTCTTTTTACAAAATGAAAAAGTAAAGAGCTACTTTTGCTTTGTATGATCAGATGAATGGACTTAATGTTATTAAAATGTATGTCATTTTTATTATTTCTTCCCTGTTCATTCAATTCTCTAGTCATAGGATCATCTTTCACTCAGAAATATGTACAAGTCAAATTGACATATTCTAATTTTTAAAATATTAACAAAGGGCCAGAACAGTCTCACACATGGGTCCATCACAGTTAAACTTGATCCTTTTTTCAAAATGATTATTGGGGAAACAAAAATAATGGCTTCCATGTCCAGGTTATGTTGCAAGTATAGATAGTAATTTTGACGACTACAGTCGTATGTCAACTAAACATGGGACCAAGACGATTAACACATTTTATTTTGATCATCAAGTATCAATCAAAAGACAATGACTGGCACTCATCAGCGACTAGTTCTGGATTTTAACTGGTGACCTGAAAGCAACAGGCTCTTTACTTGCTTGTCCTCACCCCATTCCCTAAAGTCATACGCTCCCCTAGTCTGGTATCCCCAAACTAGTAGCTGGACACATAACAAAGCAACAGATGGCCTGTGGATTTCTAAAGATGTAATATTGAAATGGTTTGTCTTTTCTTTTTGGTCTTCCTTTGGCTTTCCAGTTTGACAGTTAAAAGAAAAAAAAAAAAAACCTACAGCATCCTGTTTAGATGCTGCAAGTTGAAGTTTTGCACAATCAACCATCAAATATGTTTCAAATGGAGGAGAAATAAATCCTTGCTGGAGAGCCTTTGCAAAGTGGTGTAATCCACAGAGAGTGAGAGCAGCACTCAGAGACAGATGCTCAGCGAACTATCTCCTAACTGCAGAGGTGGTCTACCTCTTGTATAAATGTAAAGCTCCATGAAAGCTAAAAATAAAGGGAACATAGAAAAGTAATGTAATGTGTTCCCCATTTTGGGCTTCAGAAGTGCACTGGCAAAATTCCCCTTGGGATCACTCCACTTTGTAGTTTGTTTCTCTGTATGTCCTACATCATTACCTTCTTTTAGACACCTGAACAGTTCATGTTTCCTTAACTGGAGCTATGCCGTTGAGAGCAACCCCCAAAATCCTTCATTGCAAAGAAGGTCATTATATAGTAGATAGAAACCTTAAGAGGAAAAATCCTATATCAACTGGTGGTATAATCCCCAAGGGGAAACAGACTTTAGTTGAACAATCAGAAACCTGGCTTGCTTTATGGTGTTTACACTGCTGCTTGCTAATGGATCACCATAAAGGAAGCAAAAGGGCTCTTACACCATTGAGTAGGCTATCATGGGAGTCTTCTGAGTGTGCCTTTTTTATTTGCTGCAGTCAGGTTAATGAGCTCACCAGCCCACTTGATGTTGAGGACTTTGTAACAAAGCAATCTCTCATTAAATGCTGCCTGGCACCACTCTCTTGAAGCAAAGGGACATTCAGATTATTGAATGCCTTTGTACTCCTCATTCCTACCAGGCTATGGAGTCCAGCAGTGGCATCAGGCCCACACACTTCCTGGCAGGCATCCAGTCATCCGCCTGCCCTCTTCAAACTGCATGGGCATTTGCCAATCTAAGCAGCACTGGTAGGCAAACAAGCATGGCACACGACTCCTTTGGCGGAGAGCCAAATGTGCAGCTGAACAATCTAATTTGTTTCTACTGTAGAGGGAAACATTCTTCCCCATTCTTTCCTATTCCGTTGAATTTACATGTAAAAGTTTTGTTTTGGTACAAAGGAATGTGCATTTATCTACATTTCCTTTCTGCTTTTACACCTTTTCACTCTCAACAGTGTAGGTCATGATTTTGTCTGTGGCTTTATTTTAAGTGCCTCCTGGCTGACAGTTTCTTCAATGAAATGACCCCAGAGTGTTATCAGCTAGCTAGCAGGTGTGTCTCTATTCAGAATCTTGTAGACAGAAGTGCATCCTGGGTAAAGAGCAATCTATGCACACAACCAGATCTTTTCAACATTACTCGTGAGATTTAATGGTTGGCTGTGCTAAAGAAGAAGAAAAAAAAAAGCTAAAAAGATTTTTTTCAAGTTTGACTTTTTTAGATTGTTGATAATGCCCTGAGACATACTAAGCTAAAAGAGGATTACACAATTTAAAAAAAAAATGTATTTCATTACATTTTAATAAACAATTGTATCTTATTAGTAATTTATCTCTCCAAGCTATTAAATGGTTACTTTTAAAAACTTGAGAGCATATAGGACAGATGCTCAAAAATTAAGTGTAATTTTAGCCGTGATATCACATATGAGTAAAGATGAACATGTAGGGGTATTTTGAGATGAATTAAATAAAGCTATAGCCATAGTTATACACTGTTATTCTATTCAGTTTTCAAATAAAATCTGTACAAAATTCTTCTCACTATTTTAGGATGGCTCCTCAAAAAAAATTTTAATTATCATAATCTTAAAAAGTCAGAACGTTTTAGAGATCTGCATATACTCAGAAAGATGCTTGCCTATCAAATCTAGTGAAAACAGTCTACCTATATTCTGAAATTTATCAACAGGCTATGGAATGCAAATTCAAAACCACTCCCTGACAAAGATTCAAATTTCAAACCAAACCAAATTAAAATGAAACATGAATAGGTAGTTTTAATACATATCAAACAGCTGTGAGAAAGAACGTCATCATAAAACTAGTGCACTTTTCTCTTATGCTTTCTGAATACCAGAATGGGGGAGACAGTGATATAACAATACTAATTTAATTTTTTTTATGCTGGAATGCGAAACCATGTTTCCATTTATATCATAAGATATGAAGTTTAAGGAATAAGAAGGCTTGTGGAACATAAGTCTAGAGTCCTGCTCTATAGATTATTCATACTGCTTATTGTATAGTTTATATCTCCATGCTTACAGTTTGCTTAAATAATGTTAATTTAAGCTCTTCTAAATTTTGAAAAGTATTAGTTGGGCTCATGCAACTTGGTATCAAATCTAGTGTTTGTTAATTTTTACATATTAAATTTTATAATAATTTTTCAAAAATCTTTCAGATCACTATACTACAGATTACTTTCATGTCTGGTTCTAGGTGTTGTCTGCTTAAATAATAAAGTAAATATTTATTTAAAAACAAATCTATATTTTTCAATTCAGCCACTAAATTAAAACACCATTTGCAATCATCTTTATGAATTATCAATTAAGGAGGAATACTAAACAGAAAAAGCATGTTAATAGTCTAGTATATCTGGTTTATTATTTTAAGAAGAGAGTAGATTTAGATAAAATTTATGTTGATCTTCGTAATCTTTTCTAACAGAGGGCATGAAAGTATTTTATAAACACAAGCTACTGGTAACAACAACAAAAAAAACCCAAGACGATAGTAAGAAATTAACTGGTACGTAGCACGGGCTTCTCCTACTAGATGGGTGTTCTATACTGTTCTTAAGGATGCTTCAAACTGATGAATGTTTATCCTGTTTTCCAGGCGTACATATGACATTCACATCTAAGTTTACTCTGAATATTTGAAGTCTTGGAAACAAAGCGTTCATGTACTCCTTTAACTAGATTAAGTGAGCTGACCACATATTTTTGTTAAATCGTAGACACAGTCTATAATAGCTTTCAAAAAAGTCTGTCTTGACTATTTGAAGTACAAAAATTTTTCATTGCGATGACCTGCATAACTTGCTATCATCTTTACTGGCATAAAATCTACGGAAAATTGAGAAATGCCTCAATAATAGAACATTGTACTGTTGGTCTAATAAAGTCTGCAATTTCAGAGTATTTTTTGAAGAATAGATTCATTTTAAATATAACTATGCAACCATCTGAGAAAATTTCATTCAAAATGTTAAAATATGACTGATTACATGTGAAATATGATTAAAGAAAATTTATGTACATTCTTTGTTTATTCTTTTCAAATATTAATGTCTTTATTACCTCAGCTGATTTTTAAAAATCTTACAGTTTTATAATTTGATGATAGCCATCTTGTCTGACATATTCTTATTTATTCACTAAGTTTGTGTTGCTAAAGTAGTAAGTTAGATGATATCAAGAACTCTATGTATGTGAACATGCATGATCAGATGTTAGGACATAGCCTACCCCATTAGATGCTGGACAATGTTGGTTCAATTTTTTTAAAAGGGTCACACGATAATAAAATTACATGTACATCAGCACATTTTATATGTATGCTAAAAAGGATTCTGCTATCAAAATAACAATTTATGTTGAAAAACATCAGTACCAACCGAAGATGTTTAAAACTCAGACTCTTAGACTATCTTAAATGATTCGAATAAGCAGATTGGTTGGCCAAATTCTCTGCAAGTAGTCTTCAATTTTTTATCTGGCTATTTATAGAAAGCTGTAGAAACAGCTGAGCTGACTGAAGTGATGTCACATTTGCTGATGGAATGGTTTGTTCCAGAGCACGCTCGGAGGCTGTATGAGTCTTCTTAAGGTTTGGTACACAACCCTAAGCAGTGAGAAGGTGTAAACATGGGCATTTTTCAGCCCCACCAATCAATACTGCATTGATGACTTTCTACTGACCTTTAACCCCACAAGGAATACCAATAGCACCATACTGAATCTTCCCGTCTTAGAGGGCTGCCTGGCATAAGCTACCAATTTTACAATCGATCAAAAGTCATCTCTGTGAATAAAGCTTGAGATTTCAGGCAACAGCAAGCAATTTTTGAAAGGTCAGAGCTGGGTTTTTATTTGCTTGACCTGTGCTTTCAACTTGTATCATAGTTCTTTATAACCACTAAAAGTAGTAAGAAAATTTCAGATTTTTTCCTCGTGTATTTTTAGTAAGCCTTTGGGCATTTTCACTGTCCCTAAAAGAATATGGTTGCATGGCAACCTTCACAGTTGCTATGGAGACTCCATGTGTAAGCAGCTGCTGCAATCAGCATTAACTCCAGGCTTGCAGGTTTGTCATTCCAATACATAGGGAGGGGAAACAAATAGGGCAGCACATTGCCGTAAAGGGGAAGTCACCTAGATAATGTCACTCACAAACATATGTTCCACAATTATTCTTTCCACTGTTTTATTGCTGCAATTATAGCTAAACTAAGATTACAAAATTATATGGTTTTAATTTGCCTCTATTGACTATGTTTCACTTCCATTAAAATTAAGTCTGAACTCATTTACGTAGAAAACCATTGGCTTTCGGGAAATTTTTTTTTTTTTTTTTTCATTTAATGTCAACAGAATGAAATAAAAAATCAATGCCCATAGAAACCTTTGTATAAAGCAAGCAACTTAGCCAAAATATAAATTAACCTAACATGCAAAGTACGGTCTCGTCCCAAAATTCCATCTGTATTTCTAATATTTTCAGTTGTTTCAGGCAAGACCACAAAGATTGCTCTGATGACACTGATCCAAGTCTTTAGAATGTAAGCAGAAATGACAGTTAAGCCATATTAAGCCCCTATCCTTAACTCATCCCATCAAGCTTAAATACTGCAGCATGTGATCCCAATATCAAAGTCCTTAAGAAGAAAACTCAAGCACAGTGGTAGGAAAACTATTACAGATACTTTTTTTTAAACTAATTTTTTTCTAACCCTGGTGAGCCTAAATACTGCAAGAATCCTTGCCATGACAATATCTGATAAATTTGTTACATATATAAAAGACAGGATCTCCTAATGCACAGATAGAATATTATTTGCTTAGGAATCACTTGCAATGCAGCATTAGAAGCCCATGTTTTTTGCAAATATAGGCTTAACATCACCAAAATAATAATCACTTACTTTTCTTATTCTAACATTCCAATTGTATGTCCATTTCTTATTTGGACATACAATACTTCTTCATAGAAAGCTAAGATTATCACTAAAAATTAGTACTTTATTTAAGGGCACTATAACCACTTTTTAATTTATATAATTAAAACTCACTGGCAAGCAAGCAAAGAAGCAGGTTTTATTATATTTAATCAGATTCTAGTGGCATTGTAGTTCTTTTGCTCTACTGTATAGAATGGTCATCTTATTTACAGCTTTGAGAGTTTTTTAAAATAATTATGAATCCACAAAATAAAACATGTATCAAATTTATTCCTGTACTTAAACACAAATTACCGAAATACAGCTGTGTTAACACAGAACTTTGTAAAATGTTAAGAAAGACATAGGTGGTGTTTAGTGTTTAAATCAGCTATCTGATTTTAATATTTATGTCAAAACTGATTCTTACTATTTTATTATATATCACTTACAGGTTTACATGCAGAAATGTCAGATAAAATATTTCTTGAATGAAATCCTAGTATACAAAAACTGTCGCTGTATAAATATATACATGCAATATTAGTGGCATTATCCTTATATTGGTAGAATAGCACATGGTAATAAAACATAATTGCCCATTCTAAAAAGCCTTACTTAGACATATTTAAAAGGTGAAATTTAACAATAGCTAAAAGGTACACATTAATATGTTCATGATTAAAATAAAGCACACAAAAATTTCAGAAAATTGTAATTACCATTTTAATGGATCTTTAAGTAGATATCTAATTGCACAATTCACAGATCCTTTTTAAAAGAATCAAATGTTGAGTTAGCCAATGTTAGGATGATTTTGTTAATTTCATGTTTTCATCTTTCACCTTTTAGCATATATTAAAGAAACATTCATTTTTTAATTGCAGTATAATATAAGAAATATGCATTTGCTGCAGACCTTGTTCACGACCATTTGGATAAAAGTATATTTAGGTTTAGAGTATCAAGATACAGTCTAGAAAGCCTGAAAATGAAAGCTCCGATAGACCTTTAAACAGCATTAGCAGGTGCTGCTGTAATACACAAATCCAGATAACATTAAATGACCTATTTTTAAAGGCTGTCCAAGAAAAGTGACATCAAGGAATTGAATTCTTTGCCCTTTACTCTAATAGTTCCTTGTCATGCAATCTTCTAATCCAAAAGGGTGATCACCACAAAACAAATCCCAACCTGATACGTACACCAGGGGCATCTTCTGCAATCCTATAGACTGGTACTTTAGGGCCTATTTATTGCAGCTTACAGAGAACTCACAATCAAGTAAATGCAAATTTACTTACCAGGATTTAAAACCAGATCTTTTAGATAATATGAAATGTAAAATCCTACTGGATTATTTAAATATTGATTATGTCTCAATACATTTTATATTAATCTGGAAAATACTACATTTCAATTTGTATAATGAAGATACTTTAACAACGAACATTTTAGTTTGCAGAATTTTAAAGTAAGAATAATATTTATATTTGTCATTGCTAAACTAACCGAAGCATTAGAGTTTTTGAGTTCTGTAAGAATATATCCCCATTAATACAGCAAAGGATACTCCTATAGTTGGAACTACAAGCTACACTTCAAAATGGTTGTCTGATGAACAAGCCATAAGTGCTATTTTCTGTAAAAGTGACATGAATCCATAAAGCAATTATTTGGATAATTTGAGCACTAAACCCCGTGACTGTGAATGAGGAGGTTTTATTTGGCTTGAGTAATAGGAATTAGCTGTGTACATTGAGTACAGTATGCCAATTTCAACTAAATCATTTTTATAGCTCACTAACGTAAGGAATAAATGTAACCTTTTTTCCAGCTTATTCAAAACACTTCAAAGCTATAGGAAATTTGAAACAACATAGCAAACATTCTCATGTCCTTCATTTAATTTAACAGTTGTTAACATTTTTGCTACATTTGTTTCTCTCTCTCAGTCCAAAATTGTTGAATATTGGCAAAATCATGTTTCAACCTAAAACATATTTTCTTACATGGAACCATTTGAACTCAAGTTACAAGCATTATGACATTTCACCCTTATGCACTTTAGCATGTGCCTCCAAAGAGCCAGGGCATTCTGCTACATAAACTGCAATATCATTATCACACACAATAAACTTAATATAGTTGCAATAGTATTCTCTATTATAAAGTCCTTGTGTAAAATTTCTCCAGTTCTCCTGATAACATCTTTTATAACTTATTTGAGAGGAAAGACTCTGAATGCAATCAAAGGTTATGTTTGACACATTGCATTTAGCTATTTGTCTTTTTCTTCACCTTTTATCTAGAACAGTTCCTCAGCATGTGTCTCCTATGCACTGAAATTTTTGAAGAACCCATAACAATTGTTTAAATGTCCCACAATGTAAATTTCTTCCAAATGTTGTTTTTTTTTTAACAATTAAATTTAGGTTAAACATATTTGGCAAGAGCACTACAAAGGTAAAAGATAATGTAATGTCTGGCCATGAAAGATTACCTTCTGATAAAGAACTGTACCCAGCCTCTGTCCCTGGAGTGTTCATTTTTCTATTAATAATTTGAATAAATTGCTAGGAAAGCAGTCATTTGCTACTGTCACTGAAAATATGAAATCTTACAATTCATTTAAAATAATTTGGTTTATTATACTTTGGACCTGGATCCCTTAGCCATTTCACTTGTGTGACTTATAATGAAAATTTGGGTTATCTGAATACTTTGTGATTAAATTTCCTTCCCCCAATCCACCCAGTTCCTGACAGCTGATAGAACGACCAGACAAAAACTAAGGAGATTCACAGCACCTTTGTCCTCGAAAGCTAATAAAGCAAATTTTTTTCTCCAAACATTATTAAAGTTTATTTAATACTATTATTAAATTATAGAATTAAAAAAAATTTAATGCAAACAATTTTGTTTAGTTTTCAGACTCTGAAATAGACTAGGAGATTTTTTTAAAGATAATTTTAATTTTCTGCTTTTTTTTTCTGCATGTTCCAAAGATGCAGTGGTGATATAATAAATATACTGAAGTGTTACACATAAAATAAACAAACTTCAAAAATTCTCAAAAACATCCACAATCTACCTATTCTCAGTCCTCCTGGCAATATATATGTGCAAATGGAGTTCTGTCTTTTTTTTAGAACAAAAAATCAAGAGAGGATCCTTAATATTTTCTTTCTAATCCCATTCGTCATACATTATCTAGTGCTTAGTTCTGATTTGTAAATAGAAGACTACATTTGAAACACTTATGCCCAACAGGCCACTTACATTGAATAAAATATGTGGATTTTGCATCCTGTTTAAAGCCTTTCTATGAAATGTAAAATAATATGCATTTATCACTTGTCAACTCATCTAATGTGGAGCTATCCCAAATCCCATTAAATTCATTTGCTTTTTAAGCATTTTAGAAATTTTTGTTCTATTACAACTCATGAGCGTGGAATCTTTTATGTCAGGATGCTTTGTAAACTTTAAATCTTTATCCAAATGCTAGGATAAAGAGGGTGAGTATATTCAAATGAACACAGTTTTAAAATTCCATCTCACATTTATTGGTTGCATTACTTTTGGCAAATCACTTAACCTCTCTGAGCCTTAATTTCTCTTATAAAATAAAGATGTACATATTTAGAATTTAGGAGTGAATGTATGAAAAGTACACAACTCAGAGAAAGTACTCAGTAAGATGCAACTATTTGTAATCTTTCAAAAATCATGATCACAGTCTAAATTTCATATGCTAAGCTACTAATAATAGACTTGTTCAAATAGGTATGTAGCATATATATACTGTAACTTTTCTTAAAGAGCCTCCTTAGAAACGTATGGCTAATTTAGACACATATGTGTACACACAATTATACAAACTGTGTATCAATGGGAAAATTTGCTGTAACTAAAGTTCTCCAATAATATAAGGAATGCAACTGACCTCAGGAAGAAAAACATAGCCATTTACTTTGTTTCTCAGAATTCTGACATGTCTGTATTTGATGACCTATGAAAGAAATACAGGATGAAAAGCTAGAAAATGAAAGCTCTGCTTCTGTCTTATAGACCTGAATTTTGCACAAAATCACATGTACAACTTATCCTCTTAATGTGCATATCCAACCCAAAAGAGGAATTATCTAGAACATGGCAAAAGCCACTGTTAATTCTGCATAAGTGATGCAAAGCGGCAATCAATACTAATGTGTAAGTAGGGCCTTCCTGAATTCAGTTAATGTGTTTTGTTGTTGCTGTTCTGTATCCTCATTTTTAATTCAATTTTTAGTTTTACCTGCACCATTCAAAATAGTCAGCCGGTATTATGTTTTTTTCCTTCTAATCTGGCTTAATATTTTTCTTTTAAAAAGAAGCCATAAGATTTTTTTACCATAGAGGAAATAAATGTTTTTAAACGTTTTCCTTTTTCAACAGATTTATATTATAATGAATACAAATAGTAGCAGTATGAAAGTAAGAAAACCTTACCTCGTGCAGCCTGTGTAGTAAATATATGTTTCAAAGGAAGAAGGGAGGGAAAAAAGAAGGAAGGGAGGGAGGAAAAGAGGAAGGGAGGAGGGGGACGGGAGAAAGGAATGGAGGAAGGAAGGAAGGAAGGGAAGGAAAAGAAAAATTACAGCAATTTTTGAATGAAACAAACTTTCTGTGAGTATTTAACTGCCATTTCCATACATCCCCTACAGCCGACTCTGAAATACAAATTTGTAATAAAATTAAAATACAGAGTATTCTTACATAGAAAAATTCAAAAATGTATGTCTTTTTAAATAATTTTTTAAATCGAAAGCTAATCCATTACAAGAACAATGCTCTGTTCTCTGACTGTAAACTTATGAATCTCACTACTTTAGTTTATATTTGGAAAGAAAATAGTTTAGCTGATAGGCCTCCTTTATTATCCTTAATGTCAAATCTGCTAATCTTCCTACTGAGTGCAATTATATAAATTAAATAATTTTAGTATAATTTTTTGCAATAGAAAAACATAAACCAATTAAAAATAGTACTAAGTTACAATAGAGCAAAGTTTCTATACTTTGTGGCAAAATGCAGAGTATTATATGTTAGATTACTAAAACAAAATATTTATAGCTGTGAAGAAGTGAGTGTTTAAAAGCTGCCAGTTTTTTCTGAAACAAATGATAAAATCATTGTCTAGAGTCAATATCACTCTAAGGTCTAAGTGAAGATTACTATGACTCACAGTATATATTCCAACCAAACATTATTAAAATGGTCTCTGTGAGAGTGATTATACAAAACACAAATTTATTGTTTAAAACCTATATAGTTTAACTAATAGCATTAAAATACAATAATAATTACACTTAAAAATGCAATTATTTATTCTGATGCTCAACTCAATGGCCTTAACAAATTCTAGTTTTTTTCTTAATAAGTAGGCTTGAACTAGAGATAATTCATGTGATTTAAAAAAATTTGTTAAACCTGAGCATTCTAAAGTAAGTATATAAAAGGATTTTTTAAAAATACTTTTTCTCCTCTAACCTCTTTCTTCACTTAATTTTTCCAAGATGGAGAGAAAAAATGTTTACATTATTATCTACTATGACCATAAAAATTCACCAACTTGTAGTCTATTGAAATAGCATGGTTTTCTATTATTGTCATATTTTGTCCCTTTGTGTTTGATAGAATAAATCCCCTCTGGTCCTAAAGACTATAATGCCCACACTCATTTGTGGAAAACTTCCTTATTGCAGAGCCTGGTGCAAATTAAATCATCTGAACAGAGGTGAATACTGACCCAAACCCATCAAAATTTTCATGGAAAGCAGATAATCAGATTCCAGGCTACAGTTTGTGGTGCTTTCATGGAAATTCCTTTTAACAAAAAGTGATATAAAAATGGTATTCACACAGCAAGGATAAGAACAGCAACTAAGGGTTTGAAAAGCCCACCAGGAGAGAAAATTCAACTCACTTGTAATAAATCAACTGCTATATATTTTTCTATGTTTAGTACCCAAAAAAGAAGATGATATGAATCCATTTTCTGTTCAGATTCTTTTTAATTCTACAGATAAAAACTATCCTACTGTTTCCAAATGCTGTTTTATTCTAATGGTAAAAATAGCCACCAAAAAGATGAGGTTTCACTACGAATCTCTTACCAAGTACACATTATTACAAGGTATAGAATATATCCATATGTTTTTGTAAAGTAACTAATTGCTCACTTAGTTGTTTTAAATGAAATATTTTCATACTATTAGTTACATTATCAATATTCCTTCAATAAAGTAAAACATCAAGTACCGAAATAGCATCAAAGAATTCCACAGTTAAACAAATTTTATGCACATGCCACTGTTAAAGCGATATAGCTCTCATAATGAACACCATCACACTGAGTTTGTTTGGCCAACTACTCACCTGCCTATTTTCAAGTTCTTACTTCTTAAAAGCATGATACAGATTAATCATGCACTCAGTAAAATACCACAAAGAAAGAGGCTTTTGACAGACTAATCAAATTGACTCATAATAATCCTTCTATTTGGGAAGATGGCAAAATTATGATAAAAGATCTTAAAACAAAAATCTGATATTAAATGGTATCTTCTACTTGCATTAATTGCTTTAAACAGAAACTTTAAAAAGAAATGAAATTATATCATCCATCCAATCTTCCATAGCTGTCAAAGTATTACTCTATTTTGTAGCTTGCCTTTTTTCTTCAATATTTTTAAATACTTATTCAAAACATTTAAATAATGAAATGTATTATCTTAATAGTCTCATTTTATTTATTATTTTGTAAAAAGAATGACCCATACTGAGACTTCAGAAATTATTTTGAAAAAAATAACATAACAGAAATCTTACAAAATATATATTCTACTTGAGGTGTCGGCTGTGATACTTGTGAAGTTAGTTCTCTAATATGGGAATTCCTTCTTTTAGCAAGAGTAACAGCCATTCTGCATTTACTCTCATGTGCACTCACTCACTCACTTCATTCACAAATATATTTATCGTCTCTGAATGGCAAAGGTGTGCTTTCGAATTTTTGCAGAATCTTAATAAAAATTAAAAGCTATTAATGTAAAAGTCAAATTCTTACTTTAATGTTTTTAAAGACTTTCTGATAATCTAAACTTACAACTCCTAACATTAACCAGTATTTACCTTCTAATTCTTAACTACTTACAGACTTTAATCCATTTTTAAAAGTTAAATGATTATGTCACTATTTTGGATTATCCCAAATCATAATTATTAACAGCCAGGTTTTACTTATTCTTATAATATGCCTTATCAGCTAGCTGCAGCTGTTTTTCCAAATTGAAAGAAAATACTGATTATTCATTATAGCATTGTATCTCACACATATACATGATCTTTCTATCATTCTGACTGTGTTAAAGTAGCTTTTGGTTTTCAATGTAAATTTAAATGTATGTACTCTAAGAGTTAGGGTAAAAAAAAAAAGTTATTATATAATATGGTATTTTAACAATTCCCTAAGTTTAAAGTTAAATCTCCCTCATAATTAGTCAATGTTTGTAAATTGATTTTTAGTGCTTTTAAAGAGCAGAGCAGAAGGCAATTGGAAAATTGAAAATATGGACAAAACTTTAAAGTAAGTTAGGTTAGACAGAATGTGTTGTGTTGTGTCGAATGTCTTGAACCACGTCCCTTATTGACCATGAACATTAGGTATCTTTCTTTCCTGGTGTGTCAGCAAAGCCACACACATTCTTTCTTGCTACAAATCTGTAAATCTGGAAAGGAGTAAAGAACATGAATAGAAAATCTCTTTATAGAATAAAAAAGCCTGCGGTGTTATTAAGGAGAACTGTAAGCCCTATTCTATTCATAGTAATTACTGGATCAGATCAGGTTAATGTGGGGACCTCAGTCAATAAAGTACTGTGGGTTCACCGCTTTAATCTCTTTCAGTCCTATAGTCTGCAGTGTTAACTGCTCTGCTTGACTCACCAAATCACTATAGGTAACATGGATGTCACGGGAATTTTTGGCATAGAGGAAATTTATATATTCAGTCCATCACAAGTTTCAGAAGATGAAAAAAAAAAAACTAATTTCTCAGAGCAATTTGACAAGTTTTTTCTCTTTCAATTCAAATAATACAGGTCAAATTTCATTTCAAGGTAATGCCACTTTCAGTTTTCTTTTCACAATAAAATCTGTTTTCTTATTAAATTTTTCGTCTACCCATTATTCACAGAAGATATTACACAATCTTGATAAACATATAAATGAGAAGTAAAATAGATTAGAATTTGGCCTCGTGCACCTTGAGATAATCCTTTTTGTTTTTTTCCTGCAATTTTCTCTAACATTTCTGTAGCGGATTAATAACCAAAAATTTAAAACTTGATATCTCATGCATGCCTGGAAATAAATTGGTAGGGTTTTCTTTTGCAAGTTTTTTTCAGGTTATATTTCTTTCCTGAAATTGTAAAAAATTTCTGCCAATAAAGAAGTCAAAACCTGTTGTTATAAAGTGTTTAAAATTATGATTTGTTAGGGTTATGACATTTGGTGGTTTTGTTTTTTTTTCAATTTTTTAAATGGTTTTGGGGGCTTGGCACCAAGAACATCTTACTCTTGAAAAAAATTAAAGGACTTTATGCTAAATGTACAGTTCTTTAAACACTTGCCTCATTGCACAGTGATCCATGTAATGCACGTTAAAAAATTTAAAGACATCAAAATTTTGAAAATGTAGTTACTCCTTTGATTTTAATGTAGCTATGAATGAAATATACATTGTAGCAATACTCACCCTAGGTCAGTAGTCTTTAATGATTCTTTTTCAGGGTTTTTGGTAACTCCTTTTGCTTCTGTTTCCATCTTAAATTATCAGTTACTATAAAACGGCTTATATTAAAAACATGTAAGTACTAGATCTTGGGATTAACCTATATGAAAGGTAAAGCAACCTTGAAAGGTAATCTTTAAAATAACCTTGAAAAGTAAAGGCAAGACAGTAGGTACATATGTGACTGTATCAACTCCTGCACACTGGCTCGTGTGTATATCACACTTTTCTCTCTCTCTCCCTTCAACTAAGAAGAGTGTTGATGAACAAAACAGAGAAACACAATGAACGATAGTTTGTCAAATATACCCCAAGAGGGTATTAAGGTATTGTTGTTAGAATGAAATAGCCTACTCTGGACCCTGGTCATTTATGTTTTCACTACTCAATCACTTAGCTTTTTTACAGATTGCTAGATAATTATGTCCAGTATGTGTATATAAGTACTTATGACACCAGTATTAAATAGACGCATCACTTGTCTTCTCCTCCATGCTAATAAGCAGCCCCTTGAAGGTAGACGCTGTGGTCTCTTTCTCTTGAAAGTTATTGGGTACTTCTGATTTGAATAATAGTTACTATACTCTAAGAATTTCTACTCAACATTTGAAGAGCTAACTTTTTTTGTGAATTTTGAATGTTTATCATTCAATATGAGCAATTTAACTGATGAGCATAAAATAGGGTAGTGAAAGTATAAAGTACTTTTTTCTAAATTTATGAAATTTTTGGAAAAACTGACCATTTGATATAACAACAAAAATCGTGTATTTTAAAGCAGAGATCATCCCAAGAAAGTTTTTAAAGATGGGTAACAAAAAAAAAAAAAGAGAAAACCCCACAAACCTACCAAATATGCTAGTACTTGAATGATGTGAACTCTGGTAAGCGCCAGCATGCAATATGGCAAAAACGAATCAATCAGTTCAGCTTAGTTCAGCCTCTGCAACTGGCCATCTGGCACAAAATCAACCGAATGTATCCCTGCATATTCATCTTCATTTTCACAAATGCTCAAGAGAATGTCATTCTAGGGCAAAATAAAATTAAATCACCATAATTTTTAAGACATCTTTCCTTTCATACCCTCTTGAGAATACTGTGTTTATATGTGAATACTTATTGCTATAGAGTTGTTGTATAATTTTTAGTTGAATGTATTCTTTCTTTTAAAAAAGTTAAAAATATAACATTTAATTATAAAACATTCAATTTTTCAACTAAAATTATTTTAGAAGGGAGAAATTTCTATAAATAGGTCAGTGTAATTTTAGTTGAGTCAAGAGCAGATCAACAGACCTTAGTTACTTTCACAGACCATAATTTCAGAATTCAACTAATCTTAAATGAAGTTGGCCTAACATATGATTAGTTACCTTTCAACATGATCAAAATGCATTAGCTCACATTTCAATTTCTATTTACATAAGATCAGAAACTAAAATTTCAGTTGATCAAATAAAGTTTTACATAATAATCATATTATTACATAAAATTAATCAACCAAATACTTTCTGAAAAGATAAAACTGGTTACTACTTACTGCATCATTTTTGTAATAATTTTGTAATTCTATTAAATGTTTGTTTTTCAAATGGAAACTAGCAAACAATTTGCATTTGGACTCTTTGATAACTTTGAATTAAAATAGTAGAGTAAATCTCATACTCTATTTTTAAGTGTAATACTGTAAAGTACTGGATCAAGTTTATTAATGAATTCAATCATTTAATTTTGTCTTAGAATGATTTGTTTAAAGAAAATGAAGGTTAATTAATACATCAAAGCACACTAAATAAGTCAAAGTTTTAAGTAACTTTGTTTCCCAAATTATGTTTGTAAATATAACAGACCTATACAAAACATTTAATTTTAAAAAGGTAGTATTTAAATTCTACTCACTATAATTTTGTTCATTAAAATAAAACATGCAGAAAGTAACTTTCAAAGGATGGGAGGTAATAGATTTCTTCTTAGTGCTTTGCTCTTTTTTACATTATACAAAAGTTTAAGTTGAAGATAATTCATTCTGTATTTGAGAAAAGAACTTTGTTAGCAAATAATATCTGAACTCAGTGTATTATTAGACAATTTTTTTGAGAATTATATACTGATTTACTTCAGTCATGGTACTTTTTCAATTTTTTTATCCTATACCCTTTTTTGTTTTAAAGGTACCTTGGCAATGTTTCCTCAAACAATTTCAGAGCAGAGCCAGCTAACGGCTTAGAATTGTTTCTATAGATTTTGGTTTTTATTTCTCTGTGTGTGTGGCCTTCAAGAGATGTTACAGTTTGCTGTTTTGTAAATTGATTCACAGTTTGAAAGCATTCTTTTGTGATTAAAACACACATGCAAAGGGGGGACTCTTTCCAGGCGAAATGTACCGTCACACTGAATGGACAAAAACTTGGAACTACAATCACTATTAAGAATCTTGGACTCATCATCCTCAATCTGCTCACGTTGGAAAAAATCAGAGTCAAGTTTACTGTGGCTCATTTTTCTGTTACATCATCTCTTTAGAAATATTGCCAAGTACATGCAAATATAAAATAAAATAAAATTGGCTATAAAAGATTTTGCATTTATTTATCCAGTTGTGAATCACTGTGCCCGTATTAATGGAATCTTTTTTAAGGTTTGAAATTTTGAGTTCATAAACCTTGTAGATTTTAGTCTCTGAACATTAAGTTTTTATCCTAGGAAAATTCATTAAATATTGATGAATGGCTTACATGTACGTATTTTATTTATATTTCTTTTAAACAATATAAACATACATTCTCTGACTTAATCTTCATTATAACTTGCAAAAGAGTAAGTGCCTTTCTCCTCATTTAAAAAGCAAAAAAATAGTCACTTAAGTTACCCAGCTCCTTCAAAGTTATCTTCTAGTTAGTGGGGAGCTCAGTTTACAATGGACATATCCAGACTATCAGCATTTCCATTGTACCACACTCCCGAGTGCTTCTACGAGGCCAACCCCGCAGATGAGCTTATTAAGTCCCCGTGCCCTTGGTTACCCACCACCTTTCTCTTGAATCTCTGAGTTGGCTATAGCATGAATGCACTATCATTCAGAGTCCTTTTCCCATTCAATTAACAAGACAACTACTTCCAATCTTTTATAACCAATGTTTTTGAAAAAGTTTAAAAATACTACCTTCCGTCTCTAGTCCAGTCACTGCTCATGCCTCTCAGTCTGGCATTGGTCTGCAATCCTAGCCTGGTGGAGACCCCTCTTCCCTGAGCTCTTTTAGCATCCTAAGTACACCTTTTCGGGACACATCTGTGTCCCTCACCAGACTGAACTCTTCAAGACACAGATCCCACCCTCTTAACTTCTTCGATCACCACACCTAGCGTAGCGCCTAGCCCATCACACACTTTAACAAATATTTGTTGAATAAAGGAGTAAGAGCATTGCAGTAAGCTGAAAGCGACATTATTGTAAGAAAGGAACTGACTTGGTAAAATAGCGTAATAGAGTGAGACAAAAGTGAGACCTGAATGTGTGGATTACACAGCAAGAGCCAAGGCAACAAGGTTACAGAATGGCCCAAGATGAGAAGAAACTTGGCTTTTACAAGAGAAACGGAGAAAGGGCAAGGAGAGGAAAGGAGCGTAGAAAAGTCAGCGAAGGTGGCTCACGCCTGTAATCCCAGCACTTTGGGAGGCCGAGGCAGTTGGATCAAGAGGTCAAGAGATCGAGACCATCCTGGTCCACATGGTGAAACCCCGTCTCTACTAAAAATACAAAAAATTAGCTGGGCATGGTGGCACGTGCCTGTAATCCCAGCTACTCGGGAGGCTGAGGCAGGAGAATTGCCTGAACCCAGGAGGCGGAGGTTGCGGTGAGCCGAGATCGCGCCATTGCACTCCAGCCTGGGTAACGAGCGAAACTCCGTCTCAAAAAAAAAAACAAACAAACAAAAAAAAAAAAACGCTTGCCACTGTCGTGGGCCTACTAGCGACCCCTGCTGGTGGCAGGTTCCATGGAAAGCCGTTTGAACTGCTAGAACCTAAATCCCTCCATCTCTCGCACTGAACCCTCCTACCCCATGTTTCAGTAAACTTTCCCGCACTCACCATTGTTATATATAAGGCTCTTTGAAATGGCAAAAGGATCTGAGTTTCTTATCTGTGCTTACTGAATGCAGAAAAGAGCTAACAGTCACAAGAACTGGGGATAAAGTACTCATGAGAGCAAAAACCTACCAGAAATTTCAGCTCAGCTCTGAATTTCTAGTAACATACACATATGGGTTTAAGCCAATCTTAGATAGATGTTAAGATTAGGAACCGTAGCTGACATACAGATTTCATAATAAATGAATGAACAAAGACAGTAAATATAAATAGAAGGGGAGGAGTTTAATTTATTATTCACACAAACATTTATTCATTCAGTAAACTTTTGAAGAAGTTCAGGACCTACTGCCCCAAAACGTGACTCCTTAGCATTTAAGAAGATAGCAGAAGCAGAAAGTTCTCTCTGCCCTTTTCCATGCTCTTCTCCTCTAAAGCAGGGCACAGATTCTCTGATCTTCCTCTAGAGTTGGTCAAAAAACTTTCATTTCAGAGGTGCCCACCCTGAAAGGAGCTCCTTATCTCTGAAACAGAGACACAGAGAAGCATCTGAACAATCAGGCCTTGCCAAGTGTCCCCCAGTTTATTACCATTGCATCATACCCTTTGTCTTCTAATTATACTTCTGCATGACTGTCAATAAAAATACAGTTTTCCCTGTTTCTTTGGATCTTCATTTCTGAAGACTCCTGTGTCAGGTAAAACCTATTAAATAAATTCGCATTTTTTTTTCTTGTTCATCTTTCTTTTGTTGTTGGTGTCTCAGGCACAAACCATGCATGTGAGTAATCTTTTCTCCCCTACACTTTCAATAAGCCTCAGTATATTCTAGTAGGTAGAAACATAGCTGCAAAACAAACATGGCTCACTCCATAAAAACTGGCAGTATAGGGGAAATGTAGATGCGCTCTGATAGATGCTGCAATGGGTGAAAGAACAGGATGTTATGGAAGCATATAAGAATAGAACCTAAATCCGACTCAAGTTATTAGGAAAGACTTTTTTGTAAATGACGTCTAAGCTGAAAACTAAAAGCTCAAGTCAAGGGATTACTAAAATATTCCAGGCAGAGGAAACAGCATATGTGAAGTCCCAGAAATAAGAGGGAACCTGGTATGTTGAGGCTTCAGAAGTAGGGCTGCAAGGCTGGAGCCTAGAGAGAGAGCTCAAATTGGTGAGAGATGAAATTGGAGTGATAAGCAAAGGATAAATGGTGAAGGACTCCTAAGCTGTGTTAAAGAGCATGAGCTTTATTCTAAAGGCAATGTGGAGTCACTAAAATGTTTTAACTTGGCTGAGAAATATTACTCTGGCTGCAGTGTAGAGATGGGATTAGAGGAAGGCAAACTGGAGGTGAGTAACTCAGTTGGATTAGTCATCCAACTGAGAGAGAGAGAGAGAGAGAGAGAGAGAGAGAGAGAGAGAGAGAGAGAGTATTGAGTGAATAGGGACAGAAATAATGTGCGCTGAGATGATCTGAATGATCTGAGGGATATTTAGAGGCAATATCCATAGTACCGGCTGACTGATGGAATGCGTCCGTGGGAATGGTGAAGGAAGAGTCCAAAATGATGCACAAGGCTAGAAACTGTGCTGCGCTTCACTGCTAGAAATCCCAGGAAAAGAAGCACATTGGGTGGTGGGGAAAAATCCTTATTTTTTTGAAGATACATTAAGTTTAATGTTTATATGAGAAATGCAAATGGAGATCTCCAGAAGACAGCTGGGTACAAATGGAAACTCAGAGGAGAGATCCAGATATAGGTTTATATTCAGATATAGGTATGGATATAAATTATATTATAGGCAAAGAGTTATAAGCAAGTAAATAGTGCTTTGAGGCTAAACAGTGAATAAGATCATTACGGGATCTTAATGATCCAGTGAGTAAAAGACAGGGCCTTGGCCTCACCTCTGAGAAAAACAAGGGAAAGGCAGAGAAAATGCAGGTAGCGAACCAGTCTAATTCAAAAATCCAAAGAGGTCAGAGGAAAATCAGAAGACAGAATTGTCCAGGGAGCCAGGAGAAAAGTTTTTTAAGAAAAAAGAAGTGATCTACAATTCCAAACGTCACTTGGAGATCAATAACATTAATCCCAAATGGTATCCACAGGGTTTTTCTACAAAGAAGGCATTACTGGCTTTTCTGAAGGAGTTTCAATGGCAGAGTTAGACTGGAAAACAGTTCAGCATATTGAAGAGTGAAAGGAAGATGAAGGTCCCAAAATAACAGGAGTACATGACATTTAAAGGATGCTCAGCTATGATAAGGAAAGCATAAGCTAGAAAGAATGTAGAGATTTTTAATATATGAGAGATTTTAACCTGTGTTAATGCTAACAGAAGAAGCTAGTAGAGAAGGCAGAGGGAAGAGAGATTATTAATAATACAGAGACCCTCCTATTTGGGTAAGAAAAACACAAAAACAGGGAAAAGAGGAACTCAGAACAGAAAAAAACCTTATATAGTAACAAAAGCCGAGGGTTGGGGGAAGAGAATGAGGACATTCTTGCCCAAAGACTTCTAATTGTTCTGTGAAACAGGAACCAGTGACCATTTGCTGAGGTGAGGGATGGCAGGGAAGAAGATACACGAGGGTTCTTTAAACCTCACCAATTTTAAAGAATGCTAACATGAAGCAACATTGGTGGAGAGATTAAACACTGACTGAAGAAAGATGGGAATACTCCTCAGTGTCAAAGGTGAAGGTGAGGGTGGAGACAGCAAATTTGCATGTCACTGTATCTGATTCATATTCTCCAGCAGCATTAAGCAGTTTAGGAGTAGGTATCAAAAAGACAGATTCTTAAACTAATTCAGAGTGGAGAATTATTTGCCTTAAGAATGCAACAGAAGGAAAACAGGGCCAAAAATACCAAGATTTTGCCGAAAAATAGGTGATAAGCAATGATGTGTCAGTGAGACAAGATATACAAACTGTTGGGCCTCAGGAGGTTTCAAGGAGAGTAGGACAGGCTGGTACCAAAATATTCCTGATGGCATACATTCTTCCCACTTGGAAACAACTTTAAAATTGTGAAGCTGTTTATTTTTGAGAAAAAAAAATCGCAATTACATCTTTTGACACATTAGCTGAATAAATGGTATCTCTAAGACTGTAAAATTTAATTATATTCATTTAGGAAATGGACAAAGAAGAAAACAAGTTATCAATCTTCTCTTAGCTGTGGAACCAGTTAATCAGATGCACTTCCATAGGTCTTTAAGAGTGTCACCTGCTTCACACTGTTCAACATGAAACAAACTAAAAAACTGGTCTCGGTTATGCAAACAAATGTGCACTTTAACACATTTATTAGACCTATCATTAATAATACCATTAATACTGAAAACATTGCAGATGCCTATAATTACCAGATCTCATAATTCCAATTTATTTATTCATTAATTGAACAAATGCATTGTACCTTGTTGCCTGACTCTGCCTCATTAAAAGAATTAAGGAAGATTTTCCACTGCAATTCTAAATTCATTTACAGTTAAACTTATTTTCAGTTATGCACATAGTTATGGCCACATTACATGGATGAGTTGAAATCATATCCTGAGAGTCTTACAACAGTAGATACTGACCAATCTAGATCCATAATTCAAATATCACAATATTCTATGTTTATATGTCTATGATACATACCATAGCCCTATGATATGTCTGTGTTCCATAATTTTTATGTCTATGATACATATAAGTTCAATCACCTGAGCTTAACCTCAAATAGGTTTGCAAAAGCTTAACATCATTTTTAAAAATCAGGATTCATCTTTCTCTGTTACATTATTGTTTGAGTATAGTCAGCCATCTGGTATTTTTGAGTTATAGTCAATCACAACATTTCCAGGAGAAGCAGAAACCATAGCAAATCTACCCTTGCTGAACACTAAATACTAGAATTGCAAGGTTCTGTACACATGAACAATGCAAATGGCAGAACTAAGAACAATTAAATGGATTTTTTGTTTTTGCAATCTGTATTTGAAAGCTTATCTTCCAGTGCTGTAGGTCAAGGAAGGTGCTAAATATGCAATTCTCCATCCATTGGTATTCAGTGTTTTTAAGCTCATCTACAACCAGTTTATTAAAAAGTACAAGGAAGATGTGAAATGAGCTGGTAAAGCAAATATTATATTGGAAAACATTTATTAAATACAACATGTTATCATAATAGTTGAAAATATGTTAAGTCAGATTCTCTCAAGTGCCTACACAATAGTAGAAAATTTGACAATTGATGTAGTATATTAACTCTTTCATGGTAACTTTTTGTGAGTTATTTCTTCAGTTCTTGTGCATTAGTAAATAAATCTCATAAAACTGCTTTCATCTAGAGAAATCTGAATTATCTAACCAGTTAGAAGATGTTACTATTTTGACAGTCAGTTGTAATTTGAAAATAACTAATCTGGGCTCTTGAAATCTTATATTCCCTATTCCTGTAACTCAACTTCTAACACTGATGAAAAATCATTCAGTTGTACAAATTTCTGCAAAAATAAACTCATACTTTTCAACCTCAGTTGGGTTCTGAACACTTCCTGGTAAGAGTTCCATCTGTTTAAGTAGCTTTCCTAACCATTTGCCACAATACTTTTTATTAGCTACAATTGACATATAATAAACTGTACATGGTTAAAGTGTACTATTTTATAACTTTTGCCGTAAATAAGCACATGTGAAACCATCAACTACAATTAACATAGCAGACATTCCCAGCACCCCAAAGGCTTCTTTGTACCCCTTGTTACTCCTTTCCTCTTATTCCCTTCATCCCCAGGCAAACACTGATCTGCTTATCTGCCATTATATATTATTTTACATTTTCAAATTTTATATAAAGAGACTCATTGAGTATGTACTCTCTTATGTCTGCCTTCTTTCACTTTACATAATTATTATGAAATTCAGTTATGCTGTAAAATATATCAATGGCTCATTTCTTTTTACTGATGAGTGATATTTTATTTTGTGAATAACTAACCATTTATTTTTCTGTTAAGCTCTTGGTGGATAATTTATTTTTTTCCAACTTTATGGCTATTAGAAACCTAGCTGCTATGAATATTCATGTATAAGTCTTTGTATAGACATATGCTTTCATTCTCTTGCAAAAATACCCAGTAGTGGAATGTCTGGATCATATGGCAGTTGTATATTTAGCTTTTAAGAAAGTGCCAAAATGTTTTCCAAAGTGGTTGTATCATTTAAAATTCTCATCAGCTTTCCTTTGATTAGTGTTAGCATAGTATATTTCTTTCCATCTTTTTACTTTTAACCTATTTGTGTCTATGTATTTAAAGTGGGTTTCTTGAAAGTAGTACATAGTTGGGTCTTTGCTTTTTATCCATTCTGAGACTCTCTGCCTTTTAGTTGAGGTGTTCAAACAATTTAATTTTAATGTGATTATTGATATGTTGTGTTTAAATGTATCATCCTGCTATAGGTTTTCAATCGATCTCATCTGTTTATTGTTCAATTTTTTCTCTATTTTGCATTCTTTTGGACAAATACAGTATTTCCTCATTACACTTTGTTCCCTTTGTTGGCTTACTGGCTACAACTCATTGGTATATGTGTCTGTGTGTCTGTGTTAACAGCTGCTTTTGATTTATAGTATACATCTTTAAGTCATCAGTCTCTACATTTGCTTGCACTTTGCCCTCACAATCATTGTGTTATTGTTTCATATATATATTTTCACACATATTTTATTATAAAGTAATAAGAGGTTTATAAAATTTTTTATAAAAAGATTTTATAAACCTCTTATTACCTTGTCAATACTTTTATTTTAAATATTCAGTTATCTCTTAAAGAGATTTTAAAGATAATTAAAGTATTATATATTAACTCACATATTTAACATTTCCAACACTCTCAATTTATTTGTGTAAATCCAGATTTCCATCTGGCATTATTTGCCTTTAGACTGAGGACTTTTAAAATTTCTTTCCATGCAGATATGCTGATTAATATTTTTCAGCTTTTATTTTTCTGAAAAAGACTTTATTTCACTTTTATTCTAAAAAATATTTTAAGTGATAGTTTCTCTTTCACTATCCCAAAGGTTCATCTTTTCTGACCCCTTGTTTGCATTGTTTCTATCAAGAAGTCTGATGTCACTTTTAACTTTATTCTTCTGTATCGCATATGTACTTTTGCTATGGGCTCTTAAAGATATTTTTCTTTAACATTGATTTTAAAGAATTTTATTACAATTTGCCTTGAATTTTGCTTCAAGTGTCTTGTGCTTGAATTTATATTTTTCCTCAATTTTGAAAAATTTCAGCTATTATTTCTTCAAATATTTTGCTGACCCTTCTTTCAGAAATTCCAATTTTGTATATATTATTCAGGTTTTCATTGTTCCACTGTTCATTGGTTATTTCACTTTAAGTCATTTTGTTTTTCCAGTATCACTTGGAAAGCTTATTTGGCTTTATCTTCAAGTTCTTTAGTCTTTTCTTCTAACAGTTTTGATCCTGCTATTAACACCACCCATTGTGTTTCTAATCTCAAACAATGTATTTTTTATTTCTATAGATTTGATTTGAGTCATTTTTTTTACATTGTCCATGTCTCCACTTAATTTGTTCAATCTTTTATCTTCTTTCTTTAACATATAGAATATAGCTCTAGGTGTTTTAATGTCGTCTGGTGAATTTATTTTCTGTCATTTTTGGGACCTGTCTCTATTTACTGGCTTTTATGATGTGTCATATTTTCCTGCCTTTTTGCATACCTGGCAATTTTTTATTGCATGCCATGTGAATTTTACCTTGCTGAGTATTAAATGTTTTATAATTCCATATTCTTGGGTGCTGGATATTTTTGGATTCCTATAAATAATGTTGAATTTATTTATCAGTCACAGTTAAGTTAGTTGGAAATAACCTGATCCTTTGAAGCTTGATTTTATAGGCAGGACTGTATCAGCCATTAGACCAGGGCAAATTGTGCCTCACCACTATAATAACACACTTTTGAGTACTCTACCTGATGCCCCATCAATTATAAATTTCCCACTATGGCAAGTAGAAACAGGTACTTTTCCTGGTCCTGGGTGAGTGACAGTTATTCTTTCCTTAGCCCATTTTAAGTCTTTCCCCAGCCTTGGCTACTTTCTTCATGTGTAGGCTGTGATCAGTGCTCAGAAGAATGGAAGGAATTCTGAAGATATCCATAGCACTTCGTATCTCTCTCTCTTCTTCCCTTCTTCCTTCCATTTCTCTCTCTCTTCCTCTCTCTCTCTTTCTTGCTCTCTCTTGCACACTCTCACTCTCTCTCTGTCTCCCTCCCTCTTCCCCGCCCTCCTCCAGGACTCTACAAACGCTATTTACTTTGGCCATCTCAATGTTCCAATTTTCTTTCTTCAACTCAGGGATTTTGCTAGGCTGCACGTAGGTTCTCCCACTTGCATTATGTCTGGGAACTCTCCAGACAGCAAGCTGGAATCATCAGAGGGCTCACCTTGCTTCTTCCTCTCTCTCAGGGAAGGGATTACTGCACTTCCTTACCTGATGTCCAATGTCTAACAATTATATTTATTATATTTGCTTGTGTGTTTAATTATTTAAAGCAAGAAAGTGAATTCAGCCCCTATTGTCCCATTATAACCAGAAGCAGAAATCTGCAATAGCTATATTAAATATTCAACATTTTCTTCAGAAGAGCTTGTAATTGATGGGGAATCAGGTAGAGTACTCAAAAGGGTATTAGTATAGTGGTCAGGCAAAATTTTCCCTAGACTAAAGGCTGATACTGTCTTGCCTATAGAATCCACCTCAAAGTGATCAGAAAGAAAGTTTCCTACCCTACCTCCTTCTTCCCACTGCCTCTCAGATGACAACTTTACTCAAACATTTATGTGGAATTCATTATATTCTTGTCTCTACATTCTACAATTTATTTCAAGTCATAAAACTTTTTAAATTCCTTCCCTTTTTCCCCATAAATCCTAACTTGTCAGGTTCATCAGCCTCCTCAGTTTCTAGTCAACTCTTTCCTTTCCATCTTCAGTGTCTTCTTTCCTGTTCCCACCCCCCCACCTCACTGGCTGCTCCTTCTCAAGTATAGCAGTTATAAATAAAACTTTGCTCAAGAATGCCTTAATAAATAGAGATACGTGCTTGATCCCATGGATTCATAGATATATTCGATATAATCACAAAAACTCTAGAATACATTTTTATGTGTGCACAAGAAACTTGTATTTTATATTTCAATATTAGGGAAAAGGCACATTAGAAAATGTATTGCTGAAACAATATCACTTAAGTTTTAGTCAACCAGTATGCACAACTCTACTCTCATGTAGGAAATTTTCTTATGCTTTTGTCTTAACTATAGGTCAGAGGGCTACTGAAGAGTAGATAAAAAGACATTCATGTGGGCTTGATGTAGCTTGTCATAATAGTGACGCATTTGAAAAGCTATGCATCCAGGCTTCATTTTTAAGTCAGCTGACTGATGAGTTGATCCCAAATCCTCAAAAAAATACTATTCTTTGTAAGTCCTCAGGGACCCTTACAATCTTAGCTTCAGACTAATATTACAGTGTCATCCAATTCCAACTCAGTGATATTTTCCTACCTTTTTTTTTTTTTAATCAAGCAACTCTCCTTTCCAAAATGCAGCCCAAATGCTTTTCAGATTCAACAGCTTCTTTTCTGCTGCTCCCTAACTTCCCAGATATTCACAGCCAATATGAGCATTTCTTTATCCATCTGTGATGCTCTTGCCTTTAGTCTCCTCACTCATTTCTAAACCCTTCCTCGAACTACCCTTGTTCTTCACATTATCTTCCAACTTTAAGGGCAAAGTTGCTCCACTTCAGGTAAAATCATCACTACCACACAGGCTGCCTGGCACAGAAGTCCTGCATAGAACAGAATGCTAACATTCTGAAACCTGAATAATACCATGACTATTGCCACTGAGGAAAACTCTCAATCTCTTCCATGCAAATTTTGCAGAGGGACATTTTCAATATACCTTGCATTGGGTATGTGAATCATAATGAAAGTCAATGCTGATATCACTTATGCTTAACTCCCCCCCTAGTCACAGGAGACCTGTTACTGCTGAAGTCCCATTCTGTCAAGTCAGACCCACTTAGAGCCTTATGTTAATTGTGGTCTATCAGGCCTTGCAGCCTTTCACTTGCCCAAGCAGCTAGGAAAAGTTCCATTATTCAGACTATCCCTAGCTGTAAGATCAAACCAGATCTTCAGCTTCAACAGAAAGTTACTTTTGTCACTTCTCTGACCTAGAACATGGGCCCCACATCCGATGTTTGAGTTTCTGGTTTGATACTGGAACTGTGATTCACACTTGCTGTGATAGTTAATTTTGTGTTTTCAGCTTGACTGGGCCAGAGAGTATCCAGATATCTGATGAAACATTGTTTCTGGGATGTCTGTGTGGGTGTTTCTGGATGATATGGGAATTTGAATTGATCGACTGAATAAAGCTGACTGTCCTTCCTAATGTGGGTGAGCCTCATCCAACCTGCTGAGGCTTGAACAGAACAAAAAGAGAGAGGAAGGAAGAATTCACTTTCTCTCTGTCTCTGCATGACTGATTGAACTAGGACATTGGTCTTCTACTGACCTCGTACTGGGACTTACCCATAAACGCTCCTGGTTTCAGGCCTTTGAATTCAGATTGGACCTATGCCAGCAACTCTCCTGGTTCCCTAGTTTACCAGCTGAGGATGAAGGGACTTAGTCTCCATCATCACAGGAGGCAATTTCTTATAATAAATGTGTGTGTGTGTGTGTGTGTGTGTGTGTGTGTGTCTCCCATTGCCTGTCTTTCCCGGGAGAATTCTAATTCATTTGCCTAGTCTAAGAGTTTGTTCTAGTTCTCCATAGCTGAGTTCTTATCTTGACAAATAAATCTGGCTACTACTCCATACTTGGACCATTTTTGCTCTTGTCAATATACTCCTTTCATCCTGGATCCTTCTTCCCATTCTTGTTATCCATCTGCAGTCTGACTTCTTTAATGCCAAATGTCTGCTGACATTACCATATACCCCTTTTTATGCTTCTCTGCTCTCCTTCATGCAACTTCCAGCGAAACCACATATTGAGAGATGATTTGCTTCTCCCTTTGATGTTAAGATGCTCAGATCTCTCCATCAGATTGGATACTCTCCCAGGCCTATACCTATTTCTATTCTGCTAAGACCTAACTCAGTATCTCTTCCCTCTGATCTATAATGAGTATAAAGTGTAATTTGGGAACCAGTCACTACCCAATCCCCGAGTTACATATTTTAACAAAATACCCTACGGAACTTTTTAAATGAGAATATCTTCAGTAAATTTAAGAGATATCAGTGTAATTTAGTTATTGAAAATAAAGTACAATGTATGATAGTTTGCTGAGTGCAGTCCACAATTCAAAAACTAATAAAAAATTTGACCTTTTCCATTTCTAAACTTATTTAATTTTCCCTATTTAATTTTTTCTAATAAAGCACTAATTACTTAGTGGGGATTTTTTTTATACTTGCAATCAATACAAAATAATGAAAAGGCCCTAAAATGAGAAATAGTTATTGAAGAATGGTAAAAGATTCTATTTAAAACAATTTCATTTCAATGAATGTATACATATAAAGTGATTATATGTGTACACATACTTAAAACTAATCTAACACCTTTGACATGCTATTTTCTCTTTCAGTAATATGGATATATATGTAATATAATTAGCATTATATTATATATGATTATAATATATTTCAATAAACATGATTAACAATAAATTTTGCATTAATATAAGATGTTGAACTTTACTAAACACAAATATCCTAATCTATTGAAACATCATAGAATAACATGATAGAAAAAGCAATCTACATTAAATGCTTTCATATAAATAAGTTTTCATGGTGAACAATGTAAATTATGATACAATGAGATAATGACTAAATACTAGTCTTTCTGACCACTTCCTACCCTTAAAGATTTAGGGCTCCCGCTTAGTCCCCACTATCAGAGTTGTACAGTTAGTTGTCTCTCACTTTGTATGATCTTTCTCAAAAGAACTCATCAGTAGCCATAAATTCTAAGGCTGAGTTGTTTTTTTTTTTTCTTTTTTGAGTGCTTAACTACAAGGATGAAGAAATGAAGGGAGTATGCAAATACGGATGAAGGAGAAGAAAGAAAAGTGAAAAGAGTCGGGAAAGAATTACCATTTATTAAAAGCCTACCATAGGTCAGGCACTATGTTGATTCACAAATAGTGTATTTAACCCACAAAACTATCTTAGCTCTTAAAATCTCCATTTGGTAGTTAATGAAACTGATGGTTAGAGAAGTAAACTGCCTTCTCCAAATAGCATGGTAGGTGAGTAACAGAAGCAAGAGAGGAAACACAGGTGTCCATGATTATCAAGTCTACGCCTTTTACACAAAACCGTTTTGTGCATATCCATACATACTTCCAATGTGCATCCAATATATATATTTAAATCCCATATACATAAATGTATATTCTTTAGAGATGTGTAGCACTACCCAAAATAATCGAGGAGTCTTGCTGATTGATACATCTCTTCATTCAACATTTATTTACCAAGCAGTTACTATTGTACTATGCTAGTCCCTGGAAATACAAAAATGAAGGAGGTTCTTCACCTCAGAAAGATTTACAGTCAAGAGGGACAGAAAGGAAAGCAAATCTGCAATTTTAATGCAGGGTGATAAGCACCGGGGTGGAGTACATACAGAGCACGATGGGAAAGTCAAGAGCTGACTTGGTGACAGGCGTGGAGCCAAGAGGAGACGGACAGGTTTAGGTGATTTGGATGACGCTCAGACTCACAAAGAGCAGATATAAATCCTCCGAATGGAGAACTGGGAGGGCATTTGTGCAAGACACAGTGGGGCACATGTGCAAGACAGGGAGGAGAGAAGGGCCAGACCACTTGGAGAAATGCAGGTTGGTTCATATGACAGATATGAGAAACGGTAGATATGAGAGTTGGATATGAGAGATCAGGGGGAAGGGCAAGACTCCCATTCTGTTGGTTTGAATATCTGAGTTGATGATGGTACCATTTTTAGGGGCACAAAATTATGTCACTTCTCCAGTGAAAACTCTTTAATGACTTACTTCGCTATTTGACTAAAGCCTAAATTCCTGAAAATGACAAGTAAAACTTCTGCCATTTTCCCAGCCTCCCCTTCAGTGTTATCCCTATATTTACAAAGCACCTGCTTTTTTCCCAGCCCAGGATCTTCACATATCCTGATCTTTCTTCTTGGAACAATCTCTCTAAACCCCTTCTCACCCACCTTCTCAGCCTAAATATTACCTACTCAGGAAGGCTTTCTCTGGCCTATAGATTCAGACAGATTATCCCCATGGTATCTTCTCATAATACCTTGACCGTTAGCTTCACAGTCCTTACCACAATGGAAATTTAAATATCATTTTGATTAGTATATACTGAATGCCTGTCTGTCAAAATATGTGCCTGTTTTGGTCACTCTTTATCTATACTGCTTAACCCCAAATTAGTTATTTATGAGGACTCTCTAAGTATATGGTGTGGTGGGTTGTGACAGTAATACAGAAGGAATTTGGCAGTAAGATTAGAAGTTTGGGATAAACATTGAGTATATCTGTGGAGCATCCACATAGAAATGTTTATGAGGCAATTTTTCTTTTTAGAATTTTTGTGTCAGTATTTCAGTGAGACGTCTGGGCAGAGCACAAATTTAAGACAAATTGGTAAATAGGCAGCACTTAACACTACAGGAATTGATGAATTAAGGCAAAAAGAGAATAAAAGCAGGAAGAAAGCATGATCATCAGGTACAAAAGCATAGCAGGGACAAGTAAAGAAATGAGATCTAACAGGAGTGGCCGAGAGACAGGGAAAAACTAGGACATGGCATTCGGCAGTCGAGGGGAGAAAACTTTCTGATACGAAACACATAGTAACACAAAGACTTTTTATTTACACTTGAAAGGAGTCAAGTAACAAGGTCTGAATATATAGTGTTGAATTTTGCAATTCTGAGGGTCACTGACAGCAAAAGGAATACTTTCCAGGAGCTATGAGAAGAAAATCCAGTGCAGTAATTTATGTACTCAATCATTTCACAAGTCTTATTGCCTGTCTATTAAGCAGTAGGGCTTGTCCTTGTTGATAGAGACGCAACAGTAAACAAAATAGGAAAGCTTTCTATCTTCATGGAGGTCAATGCACCAGGACCAGGACATAGATTTAGCTTTGTTGCAATACAAGCAGTTTAATCCTTATTTTCTTATACCCAGCTGCTTCAGATATTTATGTGGCCTGCCTGGCTCCAATGGGCATGGGTTATTGACTCCAGAAAAGAGTGTAAAAAGTATTGTAATCAGTTATAATTGTACTTGTAATTGTACATACAAGAACTGGCCCAGTCATGAAGGTCAAGGAAGTAGTGAGTCAGGAAAATTAGAGATGACAATAATCAGAGAAAGGAAATTGTTGCTATAATCAGATGGCAAGCAAGATCCTCAAAATCGAATGGGTTTTAACAGGAGTATGCACAAGTGAAAACAGCAAAAGGAAGTGAATTTAACACGCACCGCATCTCTGCGGGTTGCAGATGGGAGAAGAACCAACCTCCACTTAGTACAACAGTAATATTTGATCATAAAGCTCAATATATTTTTTGTGCATAAACAGACTGTTTCTATCCTTTACAGCCTCCATCCACCCCATTATTCTTAAGGGAAGATCCGTCTGAGCCTGTGGAGAATTGGGCGGGCTTTGCAAGGCCACTTGTTCTGGGTATTCCACTGAAGAAACGCACACAGCTAAGAAGACCACCATGGCGCTACCCTCTGGCTTCTCCTCTGCTTTTTAAAATCTAATGTTTCTAACTCATATCCTAAACTATTAAAGAACATAAATAAATCAACCATATTGCCCGACCAATGTTATCAAAGTGTAGACCCAGCTATATACTTCCTGAGACACTGTGAAAGCCTAAAACAGCTCTTTCTCAAGATTTCCTTTCAAAAATCCATTACTTGGTAATAAAACCGGGGTGGTTTTTTTTTAACATTCTTATGAGATAAGAAATTCTTGTTGCCTATCTTTTTTACTTTATTTATACATATTTTAATAATTTTTTGTAAAAATTCTTTTGAGCTGGTAGTCCAGAACATGTATTTATGGAATAGCATCTGATGCCTAGTTATTTGCCAATAGAAAGGTGATAAACATGGTTATTTGCCAGTTGTAATTCAATAAATTATTTATGATGTCTTTAGCAGCCATTAGCTTAAAAAAGACTACTTTTTATATTATTGTAAAGTTACCCTTTTAAATCAATAAAAATGGAATTGTCAAACTTCTGGGCTATTTACATTCTGTGACTGCCTAGAGTTTAATATGAAGAATGGTGGTATTTACATTGAGAACAAGAAATACTGTTAAATAGTAGTAGAAGAGAAGCCAGAGGGTGTGCCTTCTCTTTATCAGGTGCAAGGTAGCTGGTGAAATACGCCAATGGAAGCATCACAGCATTTTCTTTAAATGTATGTGCTCTTTTATCTGATCTTTTCTTTATTATCTTTCTTCGTTCCTCTCTGTGCTTTTCCCTAGTCATGCCCTAAAATCATGCTTTAATCATGCTTAACATCTTTCTTCTGATTTTTCTCCTAATCTTCAAACTAAGATTAACTGATTTAATGAGAAAATTTAAATTGGGGGAAATATACAAAACAGTTTATATTAGTATTTTAAATATATCAATACTCATGGAGCTTTCCTCTATATTTTTTCCTTCCCTCCCTCTCCTTCTATGTATTGTTGGAGAATCCTCTTTTCTTATAGTGTTGGTATCTGGAAAGCCAATGCTAATGCAGATCACCACAGAAATTTAAAGAATCTTCCCAGGGAAACAGTCAGCCTCGCTTCTCCTAGGGAAAGCCAGAGAGGATTTTTATTAGAACAACACTAAAAGGAAAAAGTCTGGAGAAGCTTCCAATCACTATCTCGGCAACAGAGTAAAGACAAGGAAGAATGCTTTATAAGACCATCACAATATCCTCCACACTGAATACTTTCCAGATGAGTTCCCAAGAAATTGTGTCTGAATTTTAGAAAGAATTGGTTATAGAAAAGTAACTGGTAAAAGCTATTATGTGAGCTCTCCACTCCACACGAAGAGCATGAGGCAGCAGTATGAAGCAGCCTCTGTCACAAAGGGCCTCATTAATGGAAAAAAACGGCTGTTTCTTTATTTGAATCCAAGACTGAGCCCAAAATGGAAACAGTGGAATAAACCAGAAGCCAGACCCTCCCAGATCTCCCAAGACTTGGAAGGGCAGCAGGCTTCAGCAAGCTCCTAAAGACATCAGGAGTAATGACGGCATTAGCAGGAGAAGAAGCAAGGGAAGCTACCACCACAGCAACTCAGAGCAGGTACAGGCAAAAAGCAGTGACATGACCACAGTTATTCCAAGCGCAAGAGCTAACTCTGGGTGCTGAGTCAGAGGAATTGGGGAAATATGCTGTCTTCACAGAGTCAACAAAAGTAGATCCAGAGAAACTAATATCTTTGAGCATGACGCTGTCCTTGCCTCTACAGTGATATTGTCATGGCCATAAATTATATAATTTACTTAAGGTTTGTTATTTTTATATTTTTAATTCTGATGAGGATTAATGGTTATAGCAGCCAACATTGATTGAGTACCCTTAGGGACACTGTACCAAGTCCATATGCATCATCTTTTATGTCCTTTACAACAACCCGAGAGGGTAGGTATTAATACTATCTGGATTTCATAGATCAAAAAGGGAAAAAAAAAATGAGGCTCAGAGAGTTTTAAAAACACGTCCAAGTTTACAGAGCTAATATGTGACAGAGTCAAAATTCAAATCTGGTCACTCTGGACACAGAGCCCAAACTCTTGACCCCTTTACTATCTGGCTAGGTTCTAGAAGCTGAGAACTGGGAGCTGGCAGAATTGCCATGTACTTGGAATCCATTTCGGAACTAGAAGGAACCCAAAACATAGAATGGAAAACAGTAGATTTACAAAGGAAAGAAAGGTATGTTCACTTCTTAAAGCTTGGAACAGAAAAGAGAAATAGGGCTTGAGAAAGAAAGCTAGCCCTAAAAATATAACCTGAACCTTCTCAGTAGAAGTATTAGTCTATTCCCCTACTGCTACAAAGAACTACCTAAAACTAGCTAATTTATGCAGGAAAAAAAAAAAAAAAACATTTAATTGCTCACAGTTCCACATGGCTGAAGAAGCCTCAAGAAACTTACAAGTATGGTAGAAAGCAAAGGGAAAGCAAGGCACATCTTACATGGTGGCAGGAGAGAGAATGAGAGAAGAGGGAACTGCCAAACACTTTTAAACCATCAGATCTTGTGAGAACTCACTCACTATTATGAGAACAGTATGGGGAAAACCACCCCCATGTTCTCATCACTCCCATCAGGTGCCTCCTTTGACATGTGGGGATTACAAGTCAAGCGGAGATTTGCGTGGGGACACAGACCCAAGTCATATCAGTAGGTAAGCCCGTCATTGTTCCTTAGTGGCTCTTATAGGGATACCACTAATTCCAATTTTTAAGGATGTGAAACACAAATTATAATACCTAAATATGATAATTCAATGAAGACACAAGTCTCTGCATCATCAAGTGTTCATTGAGGATGTATTCTATTCTCAGTCTATCACATCCAAGCCTGGCATATCCACTGGTGTGCAACTCTCTGCATGGGAAGCTCCCTGAAGGCAAAGGTGGCATTCTTGAGTTCAGCATGCAAGGCTTTCACAAGCTGTTTCTAGTCTACATGTCCACTTCACTTCTTGTCACGTCTCCCTTTTGTCCTGAATATCATGTTCTCTCTTCTCCCTAGAAAACCTTTTTCCCATTTCTACTTGGCAAAGCTCCCATCTCACTTTGAAAGCCCAGCGTAGATGTCGTTTTTGGGGCAGTGGCAGTACCATGAGTACTTACTCCCACAAGTTGAATCAGCCTCCCTCTCCAACACACTATCAGAGCAAGGTCATGGACCCGCTGCTGTCTGCAGTCACCCTGAAAGCCCTCGGCCCCTCACATGTATGAATACTAGAATAATCACTGTTTCCAGGTGCCCTTGCTCTGTCCTCTGGGATGACTGTCTCCTTCTCTCTGTTCCCACAGTTTTTTTTAAGTATAACTCCATTACAACACTCATCACATCATATTTTAATTGCTTTTGGCATATTGATTTTTCTGTCTGAGAGTGGGAATTACTACTATACAGATTAAGTAGAGTGCTTAGAACACAATAGCGTTCAAAAATGCAGTTGACTGACTGACTGATTCAAGACATTCTATCTCTTCTAGCCTTACATACAGCACTTAGAACTTTTCACATAATTATTAATATAATTGCTAAACACAGCATGCATAAAACATATAAACAAAGAAAAAATAACCACTATTAACCCACAATTTGTTCCAAGTATGCTTTTTCTACGTTTGTTTATGCTCCTTCAGTTTACATATTTCCAGTCTTCTCATGATTTTGGCAAATGATACCCAGTTGTTCAAGCCAAAAATCAAGTAATCATCCTCACTTCTCCATTTCTCATATCCTCTACAGCCAATCAATCATCAGGTTTAATATATACAATCAAATTCTGTTGATTGTACATATCTTAAATCTATCCATTGTTCTTCATCTCTAGTCCTAGTGCCATCCAGTGTCTCTTGGGTGGATAACTGAAATAGGATCCTAACGTATTTCCTGGTTTCTCCTCCTGCCTCTGTAATCTAATCTCCATACAGCAGACAGAGCTATCTTCCTTATAGTCTAATAAGACACATTACCCTTCTAAAAGTGTTTCAAAAACTTCTGACTGCCTTTAAAATAAAATCCAACCTGGTCTCCATAATCTGACTTTTGCTTCTTCAAGCAACTTCATCTCCTACCTCTCTCTCATTCTTTGACTGAGCACCAATCACAATCGCATTCATTTGCTCCTCAGAAGATCAAGCTTGTTCCTACTCTGAGCCATTGTACTTGCTCTTCCCTCTGCCACGATTGCTCTTTCCTCATGAGCACTTTTCCATGCTTCAGATCTCAGATGAAACGTCACTTCCACTGAGAGTTCTTCCCTGCCCACTCCTCTAACATATTCTCTGTCTGTCTATCACATCCTCTTGCTTATTTTCTCCATAGCACTTACCATAATCTGTAATTATCTTGTTTACTGGATTTCTTGTGAAAGCCAACAAAATAAAAGGACTTTAGGGCAGAACTTTGTCTTTTCTTAAACACTGACTCTCCAGGGTCTGTAAAATATTAGGTACCCTCTACAAATTTCTTGGAAAAGCTTACAAATATATATTTAATATTTATTGTATGACTTTACATTTATATAGTAAGCTCTTTGCAGGCAAAGACCATGTCTTATTTGGAAAGAATTTGATACAGCATCCTGAAAAGTACTATGTGATGACAGATACAATAAATGTTATCATAGATTTTGAAAAGTCTATCAGTATAACATTTAAAGTGATTCCAATCTCAGTTTTCATGGTAGAATATCAAGCCAAAGAAGCAGTAACACAAACTTCTGACAAATAGATAAATACATATATATATGAATATGAATCTACATATATATGGCCTTAAATAATATTAATGAGAGGTGAGAGTCTGAGAATGCTTTGAAAATCTGAAAAATGTTAATGCTTTTTGCAAAGAGCAGGTCTCTGCTGCGTTTATCTCCCTGTGTGCTCTAAGCACCCATGGATTTCAGCAGTTCTCTTTTTAAGAGGCGCTTGATGTCTAGAGGATCACGTGATCAAGAGAATTGCATATAGTAATTCTACAAGAAGAAAGTCCAACTGAGGTAATGTATCTGAATTTAGTACCTAAATTAAAAGTTTGAGACTCAGCTTTCCCAGAAGTAATTTCTTCTCTCATCAGGGAATGTATATGCTATAAATAAGATTATGTAGCTCAAAAGCTAATTGTTTGAGCACTCTAATTGAAAGTAATAGCTAATGAAAGGGTCACATTAATGACTTAATGTTAGTGGTCACATTAGAATCCTACATTTTATACAAACCTGGTTTATTTTCTCTTACATCGCTGGCATTAGTGGATAAGTAAATTATTCTTGGATAGCTGCAGCAGCTGATACATGCTGAACCTGGATCAAAGGACATTAAAGAACATAACAAAGAAATCTCCACTTGTAACTAAAAGATTCTTAGAATTAGGGTGTAATTCTGTCTGAACTAAAACAAATAAAGGGTCTCTGAAAGCATCCAACAAACAGGAGCAAATGGTAGAGTCCTTTGTTTTAAACCAAATGTGTAAGGAAATGTGGACAAATAAGAAAGCTAGAAAACAAATTATATGCTACCTTCTCCCACAGTCTCTGCATTATACTCATGTGTTCCACACAGGGTGGGATTCAGATTTAAAAACGAGAAAGTGTTTCCTCCATCAACAAACCTGGTCTTGGATAGAGGCATACAAAACAGATTCACACATCACTGTCTGACAAGATGTTCACTGATAATTTTAGCAATGCTGAAGAACTTATTGATACACTTTTCCCTCTTAGAAAAGCATCTTAAACTCATGGGGGAAAAAAAGTAATAAAGTACAAAAAGCAAACAGAGAATTTAAAATTTTGCAAGAAAGTGGGTGACTGAAGTAGGACATCTATAAAAGGTCAGGCAATATGGTGGTGCTTATAAACAATTGCCTTATCAGCAAAATTTTACTGGAATCTTTTGGACATAAAAACTGTTCCATAAAAATAAGCTATTTGCAATATGTTAACACAGGTTGACCTTTAGTTTAAAAAATTAAAGAACGAAGTAACAAATGATACAGCTTTACATATATTGACATATAAGGCTTTCCCACCAAAGGCATTCCTACTCCCTTTATAGTGACCTTTAGATGGAAAAAAAAAAAAAAAAGCGTCAGTGATTGTTCAATCTGGATGCACTGTATCAGTCATAAAAAGTAGTTTCTATTATTTGTTAAATATATTTACTAGTAAATATGCTAAGAAAATAATAGATTTAGGTATCTAATTCATCTGAGTTTTGGGCTTTGATTATCTGGGAAAATATTCCAATTTCTATAATAATTTTAAATGTATCTTAATATGGTTGATTTATTCACTAATCCACTCATTTGTTTAACAAATATTTCTGGAAGGCTGTTATGCAGAGGGGCAGGAGATACCCACAGAGAATGAGTGGAAACATTGCATTGAAAATAGCTTAAGGGAATTATATCCCTATTGTATTACATTATTTCTGTGTAATATTTCAAATTGTATTTTCTCACCCAAAAAGAAGTTAAGTATTATCTCTTTGCATTTATTTTTGCAGAAAAAGAGGGGCTAGCTCAAACAAATGAAAGGGAAAGTATAATGCAACAGTAGATCTAAACCTATTAAGAAAGTCAAGCTGGGAGACAAGATGGACAGAAACCCATGATGCCTTCAGTACGCAAAAAGTCTGAAATACTAACCACCACATTTAGGGCAACAAAATTATTTCCAGATACTGCTTACTTGTGGTGATAAGATTTCTAATTTATCATCAGAGACTCTGGAGAGAGTGGGCTTGAGAGCAAAATTTCTCAATGGTAAAGACAGTGAAATGAGGCCAAGTAAATTAGAGACATAGACAAAAGTTATTCTTAGACTGCTGATGTATGTGCCCTGGAAGGCCCACCCTATTCCCATGTAGAAGCTACTAGTCACATCCATTTCCACCTTGGCAATATTCATATAAAAACCTGAAAGTGATAATTTTTAGGAAATTTTGAGGGATAAAACTGATTCTTCCCTTTCACATCTGAAAAATTATAGCAAAGTATATAAATGCCTGCCTCTAACTACACAGCAAAGATTTTTCTTAATCTTTAAATATTTATACTGAACTGCTCTCATCTGGGCAGGGAAGTTATGCTTTCTAGATATTTTGAAAAAATATTTAAAAGTCGTATATGCTATAATATCATTTTATTGATTTGCCTGCCTGTGTAAATTATAGTGGTGTTTAAGTTTGTAGTTTTATACTCAATTATGACAATATAGCACAGATGAATTTATCTATGTTTATGTATTAAGATGATATTATTATCATAAAGTATAATTTAAAAAAATTAAATGTTCATGCATTTTGTATCAAAATGCATGCATGATTTTAAATGAAATACTAAAAGTTACCAATACTTGATGTTCAAAAAAAAAACAAGAATAGGTTATAAACAACCCACTATCAAAGTTCTAAAAGCAATTTTTTAAAAAAAGCTATTCTACATATTCTAAGAGAAGAGAACTGATGACTGAGTATAGACTCTAAAGCTGTCATTAAGTCCTCTATGTTCTCAAATGCCAATCCTCAACTGGGCAGAGAATTAACTCTTCATGATGTAGACCGCTAATGCTAAGAGAACACCAAATCCCAAGATCTTGGACAGAGACAGTCTTTAAAAAAAATGCAAGAAAATGCAGACCTACATTTCAGTGAAGCAGATGACTAATAAAAACCAGGCACCTAAGAGAATGTAAAATTAAAAAGTAAACCGTGACTATTTAGGTCAGCTGTTTTTTGATCTGCTTCAGAATTTAAATCAGGTAACATGAACATAGTTATTTCATACTAAAGCAGGCCAGTCCCTGAATTGTCAACCAAATTTAAAACTGGTACATAATATTGATATATACCATTATAAAATATTATTTTCTCTACATTACTGATATATTTCACTAATGCAAGTTAATGTTGAAAAATTATTTAAGCATCTCTATTTCAAATGAATTACCACAGACCATATAATGCCACCAATAAGTGTATAGTGTATTTACCCAGTGAAGAGCAATAACAAACATAGCTAAATATCTAGAATTTAATGTCACATGTTTTCTTATGAATATAATGGATTCAATTCTCTTTACTGTGCTTGAAGAAGATTCTATAGGAACACATAAACACAACCTACTCTAATGTATGGTCCTTTGGTACTAACATGCTTAGTGTCTCTCTATGTTATGATTTCAAGCACATGGCTTGATACTATCTTTATTCATATTTTCATTCAAGAAATGTTTGATGGTTCCCTGTTTCAGGCCAGGTACTGTTCCAGACGCTAAGAAATGTAAGAGTACAATCCACAAGTTTCCTTTCCTTATAGAGCTTACATGGTTTGAGGAAATGGGGAAAATTACACATGAAAAAAATGTTTTTAAGATAATCATAGATTGCTATAAACTCTATGAAAGAAAAGAAGAAAAAACTAATATGATAGTTTAAATAGTGTAATCAACAAAGGCTTCTTTAAAAAGACAGAAAATGAGAAGAAGGTAGTTTGTAGAGGGTCACAAGAAGACTCTTCTAAATAGGAAGAACAAGTACAAAGCCTTGAAGGCAAGAGTAATTTGATTTTCTTTTTTGTAAGAACACAAAAAAGAAAGAAAGAAGGAAAAAAGGCCAGAACAGTTACAGAAAGTCTGCTACTGATTTGTATTTTCAGCACAGCTACCTGCTTTTCCATGGTGAACAGCTAAAAACTGGTCAAAACTATGAAAAAAACTGTTTTCTGACTTAGAACAGGCAGTGCAAGACTGTAATCCCTAAGTGAAGGGAAATGAGTGAAGTAATTCCATTGCCTGCACTCTCTTCTGGAAGTTACAGACCATGTTTGGAGGAAGGAGGAACAGGAGCTGAGCACAAGGAGATTGAGGTAGCTGGACTTGGCATGAAAGAGTACTAGAGAGGAGAGAGAAATATATTTTAAAAGCTCCAGATCTGAATAAGAGTCTCTTGCCTCTTTGAATACAAAACTGTTGATATGTAGGGTAAAACTTTAAAATTTCAAACAAAGAGTAACAAACTGAACAACTTCCAGAGCTCACAAAGAGCAGAGAGACATTTGCATTCCTACAAGCCAAGTGGAGAGTATTTGTTCAATTCCTAGGGCATTCTGCAGAACTGCTCAGTAGAGAAAGATTGTATGTTAGAAATAGGGCTAAACGAATTCTAGAGTAAATGCCTCTTTAGATCCACAGAAGGATGAAGTTGGCTGCAAGGAAGCTAACTGCCCGCCAATACAAGATAATTGTTAAAGAAAAATAACAAACTCCAGACACTCAAAATATGTTAAAAATTAACAAACTTTAAGTCATGCCCAAAAATAAGCAATGGAGAAAGGACAACTTATTCAATAAATGGTGTTGAAACAATTGGTTACTCATATGCAGAAGAATAAAACTAGACTCTTGTTTCATGCCGTACACAAAAATTAACTCAAGGTGAATCTAAAACTTAAATGCAGGACGTGAAACTGTGAAAATCCTTGAAGAAAACAAGAAAACCTCTTCTGGACATTGGCCTAGGCAAAGAATCTATGGATAAGACCTCAACAGCACAAGCACAATACGAAAAAATAGGCAAATGGGATTTCATTAACTAAAGAGTTTCTGCACAGCAAAAGAAGCAATCAACAGGTTACACAGGCAACCTACAGATGGAAGAAAACACACGCAAACTAGGCGTCCTACAAAGGACAAATACCCAGAATCTATAACGATATCAAACAAATATACCAAAAAAATCCCATTAAAAAGTGGGCAAAGGACATGAACAGACATTTCTCAAAAGAAGACACACAAGCTGCCAACAAATGTGAAGAATTGCTCAACATCGCTAATCATCAGAGAAATGCAAATTAAAGCCACAGTGAGAAACTGCATCATGCCAGTCAGAATAGCTATTAAAAAGCCAAAAAATTTAGAGATTTGGCAAGGATACAGTGAAAAGAAAACACTTATACACTGTTGGTGAAAGTGTAAATTAGTTCAATCCCTATGGAAAACAGTAAGGAGATTTTGCAAAGAACAAAACATAGAACTACCATTTGACTCAGCAATCCCACTACTGAATATCTACCCAAAGGAAAAGAAATTTTATCAAAAAGACAAATGCACCGGTATGTTTATGAAGCACGCTTTACAATAGAAAAGTGATGGAATCAAGCTAATCAATCATCCATCAACGGATGATTGGATAAGGAAAATGTAGTATATGTACATCATAGAATACTATGTAGCCTTAAACAAGAATGAAATGATCTCCTTTGCAGTAATGTGCTTGAAGCTGGTGGTCATTATTCTAGGTGAAATAACTCAGAAACAGGAAATCAAATACCACATGTTCTCACATGTAACTGGGAGCTAAGCAATGGGTACATATGGACATGAACATAAAAGTAATAGACACTGGTGACTAAAAAAGGAGAGGAGGTTGAAAAGGGAGTGAGGGTTGAAAAATTATCTATTAGACACAATGTTCACTATTTGGATGATAGGTTCACTAGAAGCTCAAACCTCACCATTATACAATATATCCACATAACAATTCTGCAAATGTAGCCTCAAATCTAAAATTTAAAAAAAAAAGAGTAATATCAGTCAATAAAATCATGTCCAAATGTGACAGAAATGATGAACTGAGCAATGACAAACTTCAAAACAGCTATTAGAAATATGCTTAAAATCTTCAAGAACTAATAAAATCTATTAAGAAAAATCAAATGCAACTTCTAGAGCTGAAAAACACAATATATGAAGTAAAAATTCAGTAGATTGGTAGATGAGACATTGCAGAAGAAAAAGATCAGTGAATCTGAAAACATAATATTAGAAATTTTCCAATCTGAAGCACACTGAAATAAAATGTTAAGAAATAAGAAAAAAGAGCCTCAATGACTTATATGGCAATATCAATGTGTCTAAAATGCATGCAGTTGAAAATATAGAAAGAGGGAACCAGAAATAATACCCCAAGAAATTTGCTAATTTTTTTCAAATTTGATGAAAAATTAAATCTACAAATACAGTGAGCTCATCAAATCCCGATCAAACAAATACAGAGTGAACCAGGAGTAGCAGCATCATAGTTAAATTATGAAAATCTACTAATGGGAGTCAAAATCTTAAGATTTTGCTTTTAAAAGCAAGCAGAAGAGCAAATGTTGCATAGATGAAAACAGAGATAAGAATGCATGCTAATTTCATTTTTTAAACTTTTAAGTTCAGGGGTACAAGTGCAGGTTTGTTACACAGGTAAACTTGTGTCATGAGGGTTTGTTGCACAGATTATTTCATCACCTGGGAATTAAGCCTAGTATTCATTAATTATGTTCTCTGAACCTCTCCCTCCTCCCAACTTCCACCTTCTGATAGGCCCCAGTGTGTGTTTCTCCCCTCTATGTGTCCATGAGTTCTCCTCATTTAGCTTCCACTTGTAAGTGAGAACATGCAGTATTTGGTTTTCAGTTCTTGTGTTAGTTTGCTAAGGATAATTGTCTCCAGCTCCATCTGTATTCCTAATCACAATAGCAAAGTGATGGAATCAACCTAAATCCCCACCAATGATAACCTGGTTATAGAAAATGTAGTACATACACATCATGGAATACTATGCAGTCATAAAAAAGAATGACGTACTTACCAATTTCTAACAAAAAAATATTGCAAGCAAGAGGACAATGGAGATAAATCCTAATGTATCGAAAGAAAAAAATATAAAACTTATATTCAACCAAACTATCTTGCACACACACACAAAGAAATAAAGGCATCTTAAGTAAAATAATAATAATAAAATGCTGAAAGAATGAAACCAGCAAGCTTGCACTACAAATAATAGCAAAGAAAGTTATCTGAGTTGAAGGAAAAGAATGACAAATAGAAATCGGTATCTGCACAATTGAGTAGAGTGCAAAGGAGGGTAATATGTGGATATACAAAAATTTAGTACTGTATATTTTAAAAAATTAAGAGATTTGACTATTTAAAGCCATAACAATGTATTTTCAGGCTCACAACATTTGTAGAGGTAAAGTACATGAAAAAATACCTAAAGTCAAGGTGGGGCAAATGGAAGTATTTTGTTGTAAAGTTCTTGTATTTTACAAGTGGTATAATAAGAGATGAGTATAGACTATGATCAATTAAAGGCACATATTATAAGCCATAGAACAACCACTAAAAGAATAGAGGATTAACCAGGCAAGGTAGCTCATGCCTGTAATCCCAACAATTTGGGAGGCTGAGGCAGGTAGATCACTTGAGGCCAGGAGCTCAAGACTAGCCTGGGCAACATGGTGAAACCCTGTCTCTACTAAAAATACAAAAAGTAGCTAGGTGTGGTGGCACATGCCTGTAATCCTAGCTACTTGGGAGGCTGAGGCAGGAGAATCGCTTGAACCCAAGAGGTGGAGATTGTAATGAGCCAAAATCCTGCCACTGCACTCCAGCCTGGGTGACTGAGCAAGGCTTGGTTTCAGAAAAAAAAAAAAAAAAAAAAAAAAAAAAAAAAAGACACAATAAGCCAATAATAGAGATAGGATTGAATACTAAAATTTATTCACCTAATTCCAAAGCATAGAAGAAAAGAAGAAAGACGGAGCAAAGAACAGATGAAACACATAGAAAATAAATAGCAAGATAGCAGTCTTAAAACTAACATATTAATAACTACATTATTCAATAGTGTGAATATCCAGTTAAAAGGTAGATTGTCTGACTGTATAAAAAAAAGACCCAACTATATGCTGACTAAAATAAAGCTACTTTACAGAGACACAGATAGACTAAAACCGAAAGTTGGAAAAAAATATATATATATGCCATGCAAACTCTAAATGTGACAAAGTAGCAATGAAATGACTTTATTAAAGACTAATAATCATACTTCAAAAAAAGAGTTATTACTATAGATAAAGAAGGATACTTCATAATGATAAAAGAAACAATTCATCAAGAATACATAACAAGACTACATGTCTATGTAGCTAATGACAAATCTTTAAAATGCATGAAGCTAAAATTGAGAAAACTGAAGACACATAGCCACAGTTTCAGGTAAACATTCTGATGTTTTCCTCTCAGTAACTGATAAAATGGATATGCAGTAAGTAAGAAAGAAGGAAAGTTTAAATTTCCACCCTGGAAATTTGAAAGGCAAGAGCAAATTAAACTGATAGTGTGTAGAAAGAAGAAAATAAAAAAAAATGAGGCGGGGAATTAATGAAGTAAGCAACACAAACTATAGAGAAAAGCCAAAAAATCAAACCTGAATCTTTGAAAATAAATAAATAAAACTGTTAAACTCAATTAAACTATCCAAAAAGAAAACATAAATTACCAATATCAGGAATCGCTACAGATTCTAAAAATATTATAAGAGACCATTATGAATAATTTTATGCTGGTTGATTCAAAAATATAGATGAAATGAGAAAATTTCTTGAAAGGTACCGATTATACAATGGACAAAAAAATGTAGGAAATCTGAATGGATAGAGGTAGTAAATAAAGGAGATAATAGTACAAAATTTAGTCCAAGAAAAAAATAAGAATCAGATTATGTACAGTTTCATAGAAAAAGATGAGGAGTTTGGATTTAATTATCAGTGTAAAAAGGCACTGAGAGAGTCCGAAGGGTGGTGTAGTCTAATTTCAGTGTTTAAAGATTGCTGGCTACTGTGAAAATAAGAAATTCTAGAGACACAAGATTGAAAGACAGAAGATCGAGAAGAAGTAAGTTAGGAAATTATTTCAGACAAGAGATAATAGTGGCTTAGACTAAAGCAACATCAGCAGAAAGAAAAAGAAGTGGACAGAATTAAGATATATCTTCAGCTTAGCTCACATATTACAAAACTTATACACACACACACACACACACACATATATTAGTATACACATAGACATACATTTCTTATTCAACATACTTGTTTTCTAGTTTAAAAAAAAGTATTGAAGTAAATTTATTTTCCCATTGATTTCTTGAGATGTTTCTTCTCTGAGAAAAAATTATTCCCATATATGTAATAAAATTACAATCCAAATCAAAAGTAAAGCTATTGAAATGTGCATTTTTATCATTGGAAAAAAATCGGAACTACAACAAAACACTAACAGTGACTATCTCAGGGATGTGGTCTTAATACTGATTTTGCTCATTCTCACATTATGCTTAAAAATCATCAGCATAAAATATTAGAGCTATTTTTTTAGAGACTAGAGCAATGTTTTTGGCCATTTATTATGAAATACTGTAGTTAATCATTATAAAATACAATAGTAAACTACTAAAACAATAATAGTGCTTTGTTGCATCTAAAATGAGCTACAAAATCATACTAAAATAGTCCTATGGAAATTCTCACTTGGCTTGTTCTGCCTAGAGTATAATTCCCACTGAAGATGTGATTAACTGTAATACTTTACACTTAACTATTTTTAATCAGCACACCACAAATTGCGTACCTTTTTATGACCGTTTCATCACTTGAACATCTTAGCCTTATAATAAGATATTTTCGGAAGAAATACCTATGTTTTTTATTTTAGAACCCTTGGATGAATTGACAGATATCTAGAAATAAAGACCGAAATAGCTAGCTGTTACTTTCCTGTTTTGTAGCACTGAATGACCAAGGAAAGGCCGTCTTTCTCCTAATACAAATAAGAATACCACTTTAAAAGTCTACCTTGAGAGAGAGTAAATGAGGAGATACAGGTTATGGGAGCAGATACATAGGAAGAACAAGCCTAGAGATACAATGTTAAAAATGAGAACTAAATTTAATAAAATTACATCGTATTTGGGACTTTGCTATCTATATGTATCCTATAACGTCATGTATATGCACAGTAAAATTTATTGTTTTAAAAAAAGAATATCTGAAGGCAGGCTAAAGAACTGTAACATCAACCAAAACCTTTATAGGTTGAGTTCTTATTAGACACAGAATACTGTGGTGCATAATATGTGGGGTCATAAAAAGGTATGAAGTAAGGCTTTGGAAAACCCGATAATAAACCCCAACCTTCACAATGGCTCCAGAAGCAAAAATGACCTTCTAGAAAACTTTGAGAATCTGGTGATAAATAAAATCTGATATTTCAGTTCATTGCAAACCCAGTATACTTTCTTCTCGTCTACCAGCTCCAACATACGTATTCTCAGATTTGGAATGCTTAGAATCAGCCTGGAATTGAACCAGCCACACTAGGAATAAGGTGCATTTCAGTTTCCACAAATTACTACGAATATGCACAAACTGAAGTTGATAAAATCTTTTATCTCTATTTTACGCATGGTAAAAATGTATGGTTAAAAAATGAATTTTTGAAGTAAGAAAATCTGTAGTTTGAATTTTGGCTCTACCACTTACTTTCAAACTATGTAATTTTAAGAAAGTTATAACATACAAATTATTACATGTAAGTTATTGTCATGAGCAATACCATACCTGATACATAATTTCAATTACTATTTTTATTTTGTATAACATCCTAAGAAATTTAGATACTTTGGTATTAGTTTAGCCAAACAAAAATGAGTAATCCTTTGAAAATGAACATACATTTTAGATTGGCATACATGTTATATCTGGGTGTAGATATACAATCAGAATACATTTTAGTTTTGAATTGACTCTGTTCCCACTGTAACCTAGATTGTTATTATGGATTCTTTACATGGGTATATAACATTACTATAACGACACCAATCCCCAGACAATATGCAAGGGGGTCAAGTCATAGGCAAGTTAGCTGTAAAAATGTATATTTTCAGTGGCCTTTTAAAATAAGTGATATATTAAGCAACAAATTTAATACACTGGTTGGTGGAGACTTTTCAGTATAACATCACTAAAATTGCCAGATGCATACTACCAACTGAATACATACTTAGGTATATATAATAGATGCACACACACATATATATACTCACATATATATACATATATACACACATACATACACACACAAATATATTTCATATCTTTAATAGTCAAATATTTGTTGTGTATTATAAAATTTAATGCAGCAATACTTTAAAATTAAGGAGGTCAAGATTTGGATGACCATTTCACTGTAAAAAGCATCACAAAAAAGTGACCTTGCAGGATTTGAGGCTGACTAGCCAGTCTGTAGAGTCCAGACATAAACTTTTTCTTATCTTTGTGAGCATAAGTGACTATAGCTCTCTGTTTTATAATTTTATTTAGTTTCTGTTATTCAATGTCCGAAAGTAATCAGCATGCTTCTTGGCTTAATAAACCATTACATACATGTGTACATATTCATATACAAATGGCATTTAATAAAAATATCCATACCCTGTTAAGTACAGGATTGTAATGGAAACAGAGCTATCATTTTAGATACAGATGTTTTTATACTTCCACATAAAACATCCTGCCAATCTGTCTCCTCCCTCTAATCTTTATTTGCATTCTTATTTATTCTTGTGACTTCTATTCTTATTTTGTACATAAACTTCAAATATATATAATTGCCCTAAAATTTTCTCTCAATTTCCTGTTGGAAAATCCCATACACTTATGCCGTGGTTATATCTAACTTACTGCCCAAAACCAAAGTCACTCATTGATTTATCCTTCTGTTCCATAGTATTTGTTGAGCAGTTACTCTATTCCAGGAACTCTTTTAGACACTGGTGAATAAAACATAAAATTCTCCGCTCATGGAGCTTCCATTACAGAGGGAAAGGAAAGTAATATAGACAATAAATAATCACAATACATGCTCTGTGACATGGTGACAAATGATATGGAGAAAACAATGAATAATTGGAAGAGAATAAAGAATACCAAGGAAAATGAAATATAAAAGAGGTTATTAAAGAAGGACTCATTGAGAAAGTAATATTTGGGCAAAAATCTGAGTCAGGAAGAAGGGATGGAATCTCGTGTACAAGTGGAAGAGTGGGAACAGATTGTTTATTTATAGTAACTAGAAGCTGAGTATATGAGCATAGCCCCAGGTAGGTGACAAAATGGGTGCTGGGAGCTTGCAGACACTCTCTTCTATTGTGGATACTCCCTTCTGTTTGCTGCTGTTTTCTCAGTGTATTAGAAAGCTCCCTGCTAAGAGAGAATGATGAAGGATGTCTCGGTGGTATGGGGATAAAGGGAAGAAAAAATTGTCCACAAGAAACACAGAAAGAAATTGTAGCAGGATTGCTAAGTAGTAGGACTAGTATCACATTTGATGTTAGTGGTCCTGACTTTTAAATGAGGCCAATTATCCTGGTTGTGTATTCTTATTTGGCTCATTCAACAATGGAGATACAGGCATGAGATAAGTGAATATTAGACTTTAACTAGAGCTGAGGTTTGCTCAGGTGAGTATACGAAACAGAAGTGGAGCAAGGGAGCTTAGGGTATTTGCAAGGGAGTGACTGTAGTAATTGATATTGGAAGTTGCTATGGGCAAGAAAGAAAGTGAGGAGCTGAGCAGAGGGAGGTGCTGCGGGGAAAAGTGATAGAAGGATCAATGGATTATAAGTCCTCAATGAACCAAAAAATTGTTGGAGCTGGGTATGAGAGGAAGTAAGCTAGAAAGGTAAGAGCTCAGACGAGTATACTTGACACCGAGATTATGGAGAGTTGCTAGATGTTGATAATTAGAACATATAGGGCATAGCCCTGTGAACAAGTGGCCCAAAAGGAGAGGAAGACAAAATCAATGGTGAGAAGGAACTGAAAATCCAGGGCATTAGAAGGGGCATTAGAAGGAGCATTACAAGGATAGTGAAATCACCAAGAATTAAGCAAGAAGTAGAATTAGGAACAGTGCCAATAAGCCAGGAGTTTAAAAGCCAATAAACTTTTCAGGGAACGAGGAGTGCTTGGAGGGTTTGCAGAAGATAGCAGTAAGGAGTGGTCGGTGGTTTGATGGCATGAGATTTAAAGCTGGGAGAGTTTGAGAAAAGGGGAGAGAGAATGGGCTGGCGGAGCAAGGAGAAAGCTCTCCCTATGTCCTTCCCTGATGGTAAAAAGTTATGGGAGAAAAAGAACTAAAGCTTGAGAGGGTTCATAAAGAAACATGTTCCCAGGGAAAATTAGGTTCAGTCAAAGCAAGAAGGTGAAGGAAAGAGGTCACTAATAACTATGAGTTCCAGTGGAAGGGTTTCAGAAATGAGGTGGGTGAGAAATGAGGTCAGAAAAGAGGTTACAGAGAAACATAGGGAAATGAGAGTCTGTGAAAGGAGAGAGGACTTCAGAGTCCAGACTGTCCTGGAAAGACTTACCAGGATTAAAGCCCATGGTGAAACTAGTTCTAATCCTCTCACGGTGGCGCAATTTGGATGGGCCAGAATGGTGGGGGCAGAGAAAGAAGGTGAAAAACAAGGGAAGACTCTTCTTTATTTCTTTTGTAATTTTTTTGCTTTACATTGACAAATAATTGTATATATTTATGGGGCTCAGTGTGATGTTTAGTTACATGTACACATTGTGGAAACATCAAATCAGGTTAAGTAGCATATCCATCACCTCAAGAATTTGTAATTTCGTTGTGGTGAGAACATCAAGAATTCTCTTCTTTAGCTATTTTGAAATGCAGGAGACATTATTATTAGCTATAGTCACCATGCTGTGCAATAGATCACCAGAGCTTATTCCTCCTGTCTAACCAAAATTTTGTACTCTCTGATTAACATTTCCCTTCTCCCCATCTACCACAGCCCCATCCTCTGGGAACCATGATTCTACTCTACTTCCGTGAGTTCAAACTTTTAGATTCCATATATAAATGAGACCGTATGTCATTCGTGTCTCTGTGCCTGGATTATTTCACAGAGCATAATGTTCTTTAGGTTCAACTATGCTGCCTCAAGTGACTGAATTTATGGGTTTTTAATGGCTGAATAGTATTTCATTGTGTATATATATTACATTTGTAACCCATTTGTCCATTGACAGACACTTAGGGTGTTTCCACATCTTGGCTAATGTGAATAAAGCTACAATAAATATGGGAGTGCAGACATCTCTTCCACATACTGATTTCAATTCTTTTAGATATATACCCAGAAGTGTGTGTATCATATAGTAATTCTATTTTTAGTTTTTGAGGAACTTCCATACTGTTTTCCAGAGTGGCTGTACTAATTTACATCATCACCAACATCCTTGCCAACACTTTTCTTTCATCTTTTTTTGATAATAGCAAATTTAACAGGTATGAGATAAAATCTCATTATGGTTTTAATTTGCATTTCTCTGATGATAAGAGATGCTGAGCATTTTAAAATCTACCTGTTGGCCATTGTATATCTTCTTTTGATAAATGTCTATTCAAGTCCTTTGCCCATTTTTTCATAGATTTATTTGTTTTCTGGTTATTGAGTAGTTTGAGAGCCCTATATGTTTTGGATATTAGCTTCTTATCTGATATATGATTTGCAAATATATTTTCTCAATCTGTTAGTTGTCTCTTTACTCTCTTGTTTCCATTTCTGTGTAGAAGATTTTAGTTTGATGCAGTCCCATTTGTCTATTTTTGCTTTTGCTGCCTGTTTATTAGGGGTCTTCTCCAAGAAATCACTGTCCAGACGAATGTCATGGAGCTTTTCAGCAGGGCAAGAGTCTTGACAGGACCAAACATACATCCAACACTCTCTTTTGTCTTGCCAATAGAGGTTTGGAAGCCAGGGCAGGAGCTATCTTAGAGGCATAAATATAGAACTCAAGCTCTAACTGCTTCTCACTTCCAGAGCTCAGGAACTCAGGAGCTCCTGTTCACTCTGCCAGGAAAGTGAGGATATGTAAGATCTGGAAAGAGGTTCTCTTGGAGCATTTGGAGCTCTTCAATACTCAACGTCTCATATCTGCTCTTTCTCCTGTATTTTTTGTTAACAGTGGCTCCACTTTCCATTTCAACCAGGTTGAAGGCTAAGAGTTCCAGACATGGAGAACTCTTGTTGATTCTATGCGTCTAGGAACTCTTGCCATTCTTGTTATTGTGTCATCATGAGTGTCAGGTTTATGCCCTAGTGGAAAAATTCTTTCAACTAGAAATAGCCAATTTTGAATATTAGCACTACCATTTACTAGCTCTGAAAACTTGGGTAAATTATTTTATCCTTCTGTGTTTCAGTTTATATATATATATATATATATATATATATATATATATATATATAAATAACATCATTCTCACACCATTTGTACAGAGGCATCATTAAATAACAAATATGAATACTAACACCTGTGGTCAGTTTGTGCCTTTGCAGTAATGTTTACAACCATAAAAGATAAGCAGCAATCTAAATGCTTATCATTAGGGAATTAAGCTAAAAATTGTGATACATCCATACAATTGGAAACTATGCAAATGTTCAAAAAAAGGAACAGTCTTTTAATGTACTGATTTAAAACAACCTCCAAGAACTATCATTAAGTAAAAAAAGCAAATTGCATAGAAATGTGTATATATGTTTATATGTACATGTGTATATTTGCAGATATATATATTTGTGCTTGTATATTCATAATTTTTTCAGTGTGATATGATACGGTGAAACCTGACTACTTTGGTTTCATTCTCAGCCCACCACTTCCTAGCTGTGTTACATAGGAAAAGTCTAAGATCACCTAGCTGTGTTACAGAGGAAAAGTCTCAGCCCACCACTTCCCAGCTGTGTTACATAGGAAAAGATCTAAGCTCTCTGTACCTTAGTTTCCCCAGTTGTAAAAGAGTACAAATAATATTAATTATTATTAATTATTCATAATAATAACATTACCAATGGATTCTGTGAGCATTAAATGGGGCAAACATTTTAAAACACTTAAGAATCTTGACAGGTATTAGTAAGGGATTTATAAATGTTAGCTATTATTATTTCCATTACACAAGAAATGAGTAAATAGTAGCTTCCCCTGAGGAGAAAATTTGGAGATGAAGAGAGAAATAAGGAGGATTATTTTGCATTGAATATGTTTATTGTCTTCTAAATTTTGTATTTCATAAAATATATTCCCTATTTTTTAACCAAGTAACTTAGTACATTTTTTAAAAGTATCTTACACATAGTAGGTTATTCATAAATGTTGATTTCCTCCCTTTTAAATTCATTTTTTTCTGTAAATAATTAAGTCTATCTTTTATTGAACTTAAAAACCACTTGTTAATCTTGACTTACATTTAGGTATTTATCTTTTAAGGTATATTGAGCAGTCATGAAGCATTGGTGATGTAAAGTGAAAGTATTATATTTATTTACAATTTAAGAGGAAGAAGTCTGTATATTACTAAGAAATGGCATGATGCCTTGTAATCTGAGGTTTCTTAGTAAATGTAACTTAAGCAGACAATGATGATGATGATCTACAAATGGTCACATTCTTCCACTTCCTAAGTCACTCCCTGTTTGCTAGTAAGTAGGTTACTGTGGGGAAAATTGCATTATTCTGATACTATTTCCTTTCAATACCATACAATTCAAAGAAATGTTGGTCCTCAAGTCAGTTAGGCACCTTACTGTCTTTCATATAAGTACAAGATAAGTACAAATCTATCAAATTCAAAGTTCTTTTTTTGGTCTCTTTTTTTCCCCCCACTTTAAAAGGTTTCGATGAACTAAATAATGTTCCAGTTTTTAAATATTTTGATAAACTAAATAAAATCCAGTTATTTGGATGCTATGCTTAGGGAGCTCAGGTGGTGGTATAGCCTAGCTAAGTCTCTAGTCTGTGAAGACTTGCTTAAAATGGCATCAGTTTTAGAAACTGCAGAATTTCATAAGGCTAGCTCTGGAATTCTACGTCCAACTTCACTCAGTTAAACGATATGGACATTGATGGTGAGAGACATTGAGTTACAGAAATAAGTAGTGCCTTGAGAAAGTTCTGTCTTCCAAATCTTATGGAATCTACATTTACCGTTCAAAGGTATTCCAGAGATCATGAAGGCCCCCCTCTTATTAGAAAGATGGCAATGCCAGGAGGGAATAAGGAACTTTAATATGATCAAAAAGTTGATTAAGGGCAACTGACACCAGGACTTTGAGGGCCTACCTCTGGTCAAATATTCTTTGTCTAAAACCATGAAATCATGGTTTTAGAAGATTCCAACTTTAACAATGAAGGTGATGAAGATGTTTAGAATGTTTTAAAATGTTTAAGGAAGGACGTTGGTGTTGAAGTTGACATACTTATCAAGGACAGAAACTATCATGGCTTCCAGTGCTTTGACAAAACCTCAGATGTATGGTCTTCTGGCCAAGGGTCTTTGATTTCACATTTTTAGAACACTCATTATATCCCCAGGGGTTGCAGCTCTCTGTACGTTTGGTATGGCTGAACCAAGAAAGAAGGCATACACAGATTTCTACAGAAATTATGATTCCATGAAAGATTTTGAGGAGATGAAGGAGGCATCAGAGTGCAAAAAGATTCTGAATATAAAGAATCTATTCAGGTGGAAATACCTAGAATTTTTCACTAAGTTGTGTTCCTGAACTATAAAACATGAATA